>NC_056741.1:595091720-595122329 GCF_019279795.1 Protopterus annectens
AAACACTATTTTTGATTCTAGTAGAAATGAGTATTAGAACAATGCTTTGATCTATTACAAACGCTTTGTAGATGACATAGTGTTGTTGTGGAAAGGGACCAGGGAGGCATTGGAGCTTTTTGTTGAACATCTGCAAAACAGCACTAGCTTCCCTAGGTTTGAAATATATTGCTCAGTAGAAGTTGTCACCTTTTTCATGTTAAATTGATGAACATCAATGGCAGATTTCATACATCTATATATAGGAAAGAGGTGCAAGCAGCCAGATATGTACATAACTCCAGTATGCCCCCCACCCATATTTACAAAGGTGTAGTTAAAAGCCAATTTTTAAGAACTAGTAGACTGAAAACTACAGAAGAGGGGTTTTCAGCTGAAATTGTCACTGACGCACGATTTTTTGGCAAGAGGTTGTAATAGACCTATTAACTGAGAATGATGAGTATGTTAGATCTGATAGACCTAGTGTAGGTAAACCATATTTATTTAGAGATGCTAATATTCCCCAGAATGATAGCTTTGTGAGAGAAGCTGGATGTAACAAAATGGGGTATATGATGAAGTATAATAGGCACTAGACAGTTTCAGTCCATAATTAAAAGGAACTGGACTGTTCTAAGTTCTGGTGTTAATGTTAGGAAAATAGAAGGAGAAATGCCCTATTTTGTGTATAAAAAAAAGAGAAGAACCTTAAGCAACTCCTCTGCTATAAAGATTTTGGTAAACATGAAGAATTGTCTACATTTAACAAAGGGTACAGTCCCTTGTTATAATTGTACCTTTTGTAAGTTCATCAATATGGAAACAGAATTTATACATCCTATAAAACAAACTAATTTTAGTTTTAAGGCAATTGGGACGTGCAATAGTGAAAACTTAGTTTATTTGGCTAATTGTGCCAAAAGTTTGTTTTTATATTGGAAAAACCAACTGTAAATTTAAGGAGAGAATTGCCTCCCATTTATCTTATATAAGAAGATGGGTTGAGACAAATGCACTTAGTAAGCATATTTTAGTGTGTGGAAATGAGCATGCATTTAAATTTAGGATATTATAGAGAATTTTTAAGAATAAGAGGCGAGGGGATATTGTGAATACTGCAGAGAGAGCAGAAAACAAATGGATGAACTTTTTAGATCTGATGTTCATCCAGGGCCTAATAAAACTAATAGTATTAAACCCATTTTGAAACTAAGACAAGCATATGTTAGAATATTGTATTTGTCTTATGAACTATTCCAGGTTGTAATGAAATGTTTTAGTATACTACTAAGTTGATCATAGTGCTTTAGTAAAGCTTTTAATTAATTAGTCAAATGTCCTGGGAGTGACTTGTTTAGTCAATTATATAATTATATAATGTGTTTGATTGATGTGTGTTTGGCTGGTGTTTTATATTTATTCTGTGGTCTTAATGTTTTGATTCATTCTTGAAATAGTTTCAACTCGAGATGTAATAAACCCTGTTTTATATGGGTGGTCATGCTGTGCCTTTTGTTACTGGATTTTAACTTTGTGTTGGTTCATTAGTACGTCTAGGTATTCTATACCTGTTTCTTGGATTTTATAATTCAACACGTCTGTGGTGTGTTTACTATCTTAACTGGGGCTTATTTTGGGGGTAGGGTTATATCATGACCACCCTTGGAAACAATGCTAGGCCTTATTCTCTGGTTAGGTCGTATTTACAAAGAAATACCTTATGTATATGTGTACACACATGCACATTTACACTCTTATAGAGGCAAACTCTGAGTTGCAGCCCAGGGAATTATGGGTATAGCAAGAGTCAGGGTTCTGGAACTGATAAGTTGGAGATTGACTCTGAGGTCTGATCCCATTGGGTCCGACAAACCCACATGTGTGAAGATGCAGGGATTACCACATCTCCAACCCCCCCCCCCCCCCCGAGATATATATTCGTACTCTTAGGAGAGCTCAGTTTCTGGTTCTCCCTGTGGTGGTTCTTTCTGTGAGGCTATTACTAGAGTGTACCTGTCTTCTCAGTGGGAGAAAACTGTGGTTTCTTAGTCCCTCAAAAGTACTAGGAGTTGTTACAGAAGGGTTTTCCAGAACCTACACCCAACCCCCTTGTTCTGTTTACTTTAGAGGATGTACGTTATAGCCTGCAATTTTCATGAATGTCAGCCCAACTGCCTGCAAAAAACGCAATAGGATGTATAAAATTCCTCCGTCTTTCAATTTTGTATACACTGTTAACAAAACTGACCCAGCAGCTATAGCTTTAGTTTGTCCTACTGCTGTTAAGCACTTAATTCCAGTCCTACCCTTTTTGATAAGGATGGGAAAATTATTGATGAGTATCGGAGAAAAGTGTGTACTTCAGCAACTTTGATTTTTGGGGTTATGAATTTTCAGGTTCGTATGTTAGCTTGATTGCCAAATTGCTAAAGTATGAGGAATATTTGTCTGCAGTTTCTTGAGGAAGATTTGCTTCAGATAAGTTGGTTTCTTTACTGCACGTTACTGCTCAGTTTGCAGTGGGCGTATGACTCTGTTGTTACTACCATTGGTGATGTTTTGCTAAGGTTTGCATCCTTGCATTTTCAGAACTTCCCAATTGTTAAAAAATTGTTTTTATATGCTTTCTTGGATAGAGATTGTGTTTAGCCCCTCTGCTGCAGAGTTGATAGTGTGATGAAATGTGCAAGCTGATCCATGGAATTTCTTTCCACCTTCCTTTCGTAGATTCTCCAAGGGATTTTTTATCTCCTCATCCAATTTTGGCAGAAAAAAATATAAACAGTCTGAGAGTTCAGTAAAACAAAACAGTGTAAAACTTCTCTTTGTGGAAGATTGTCAGTCCATATATTTCTGGTTAATCACTTTATATTAATCAGATCAGACAATAGTAGTAGAAGTAGCGAACTTAAACTCGTCTTAATTCAAAACAAGCATTACTAAGTATTCAAAAGTAATCCAAGCAAGGCAGGCAGTCTGTTTCCAGTCGAAAATCCTTTATTAAGTACACAGACAAGCGATCCATGTAAAACAAAAATAGAGTTATTTCCTCACAAGACATATATATATATATATATATATATATATATATATATATATATATATATATATATTTTTTTATCAGGCATGGGAGTGGTGTATTGTGCTGTAAAACAGTGTTATTGGTACACATGTTAAATTCACATCCCTTCCCCCATCATTGTGACATTCGAGCTGGTCCTACCCTACTTAGTAGCTGTCATAATAATATATAACCCTTATGTACTTTAAATAAAATGTATAATGATGTGGTACCTCTTATTTTACCAGATTATTAAGTAGATTATTAAGTCTGTGATTTTATCCAAGGCAATATACTACATGGCTGGAAATATATCAACCTTAGTTCGTTTGGCAATCAAAAAAAAATATATATATATATATATATATATATATATATATATATATATATATATATATATATATATATATGCATATATACATATATACATACATATACATTTTGCATGTAAATATAAATTTCTATTTTCATAACCTATTAACAAAGATCGCTTTCGTCCTTTTAGTTTTCAAGTATGTTTACAAGAACCCTAAAAACATTCTATAAAAATATATATAATTGTATGATTAGTATTGTTACACATCATTTTGAATAAAGTGGAAGAAAAAAACAGCAAAAAAATAAGAAAAAATTTATGTATGATGATGGAAACAAAATACACTTAAATTTCAACTTTTTTAAAATGGGTTTAAAACCAATTTGTAGAATAAAATATAATTAGTTATGTAAACAATGTGGCAATTTTCTAAGTTCCAGTGCACTTTTAATTGAACAGTAGTAGTTTAGTCCAGGCTTCTTAAAAGAGTTCAGCTTTAATTGCCGCATGAGTTCATGTTTCTCCAGAATATTCGGGATGTCTCCTTCAAGATCACCCATGTATGTGCGATCCAGGATCTGGAACTTAAAACCTATGTGTCTTGTATGAAGAGAAAGGTGTTTGGCTAGTGCATTATTTTTTTACATCCAGAGCAGATTTCTTACAGATGACATGAAATCCTACGCTTGAGTTTATTTACCCACATAGAATGCATCACATTCATTGCACTGTGCCCTGTAAATTACTTTTATAGTGTTAGTCACCCCTTGCACTGGTTTTAAGGATGATCTTTAAGGGCAATAAAAACTATCACCTTGCTGTATAAATATATAAAACGTACAATTAGTTTTACATCTTTTAGTGCTTTTCTCGTATGGTCTAGGTTTAAATTAACGAAACTTCTAATGTTCCTGGCCTTCCTATAAACAAACGATGGGGCTTCCCCTAGATGTTAATCAGAAAAGGGTTTCCTGTGACAATTTCCCAGTTTTTTTCCATAATATTTTTGATACTGTGATAATCCAAAGTGCATGTCAGGATGCAGCTATTTTTGCATTTGTTTTTCTTTGTGGAATTAACATTTTTCTACTGGGGAGATTGAGTGAAGGTACTTCAGTCCTTTTCAGTTCTATAATGGATTCCAGAATGTTTTTTAACCTCTGACTTTCATAGCCTCTCACTAGAAAATAATTCTGTAATTTCAGGTTTCTCAAAAATGGTTCCATCTCTGTGGTAATTCTAGCTAATGTATAGCCTTGGGACTTCACTACATTATACTTGTTTTTGTAGGATGTAGGCTTTTACTGTGGAGTAATAAGTTAACCCTCATTGGTTTTCTGAATAGATCAGTGGTGATTCTGTTATTGTTGGTGTCCTTGGAAATCTGCATATCTAAGAAAGTGGTTGAAGTACAGCTATGGGAAGAGGTAAACTTCAGGAAGGGGGTTGTTTGATTGAGGTAAGTGATAAAATCTCCAAGCTGCAAGGTGTCACCTTCTCCCACACAATAAAGATGTCATCAGTAAAACATAAATAGCATGTGATATGCTGCACTTAGTCTGTGTTTAACACAAAGTCGTCCTCCCATTTGTCCAGGGCTTTGTTAGCTATGCTGGGAGCCATGGCAGCAAAATTCAGTAAAACAAGATTTTTTAGAAAGAAATTGCAAGGGTTCTAAAATGAAGTCTCACCCTCCCAAAATTAAGGACAGTCCAACAAGTCTGACTTTTCAGGAGACCTTGTCACCCCCTCCTACCCTGGCCTCTTTTTTTTTTTTTTTTTTTTTTTCTTCCAGAAAGTCTAAATTTCCATTTTTCTGCTTAGCAACAGATGTTTTTTTTCCAATGGATTCTGAAAATCATTCATGGGGCGTTAGTTGCCAGTGTAAGGAAATTCTTCATTTCCAAGAAGTTTTTCTTCATCCTCCACATCAGACTCTTATCTCTACTTCCTCATCACATGGTGGCCCAAGGAGTGATGGAATCCATTCCTCCTCCATCTCATGTGGGGACGGTTTTTATTCAAGGATGTTCCTAGTGCTGAAGAAAGAAAATGTTCGGAAACCAGTTCTGAATCTTTTTCCTAAACCTGTTTGTGATGGTGCCTATATTCAAAATGTCACTTCGCAACCTGTTACCTCTTCTTTCTCTTTCAAATTTCCTGGTAACACTGTACTTGCTTGTCATCACTTCCTTATTCATCCAAACTTCAGACATTTCTTAAGGTTTTTTGTGTCTTGATCACATAATTAGATGTTCTTCGTGTTTCACTGTTGCAGTCATCACATTTGGGTTATCTGCTTGTAGTAGCCCTCATTCGGCCTGATTAACAAAGTCTTGGGTACTCCATTTGCTGTCCCTTCTTCTGTGACATTAGGTCGTCAGGGGGTATAAAACATGCAGCCAACGCCATTACATCAGTCTTTCTTGTTGTGCAGTGCCCGAAACAGAAGCAGTTCGCAAGTGCCGTTTGGCAGACTCCTGAAATTTTCGTTTTCAAGTTTCAGAAGCAAAGTCTTCAACTAAAATCTAAGTACCCTGTTGGGGAAACTTTTTCTTGCTCTAAACCAATGTCATTAAAAGTAAATAATTACATTATTTGTGGAAAGCAAATACCTCAAAGATTTTCATTCGCACTGTATTCCTTACCTAGGTCCTGACCACGACGTTCTTTGCTGTCGGTTTTGTGCTTTATTTAAACCCCGAACCATCAGTCGGTATATTTATGCTTCTAAATATTTTGGTACTTGGTTCATTTATCCTGATATGTCTTTGGTAAGCCATCCAACTACCGACATTCTGGAAAAGCGCAAAGATTATGATAGACAGACAGGCTGCCTAGGTCCAAAGCAGCCGACGATGCTTCTCCTAAGCCAGTCGCCAGTTCGCCGGTACTCAGTGAGGCGCTTTCGCAACCCCTGATACCTTCTACTTCAGATTCACAGACCTCTACTGAGATCCATTCAGAGTCTGGTATGCCGCGAGATGCTTCAACTGTGGAACCTGCGGATGTCTCTACCTTGGATGGGTCCGGAGCTGCTGTTTAGGCACCAGCTTCTGAGGATGTATTCTGGCCTACTGACTTGCATATTAAACAGACGCCATCTTCTTCAAGGCCTAAAACTCGAACCATGCCTAGAAAACAGACGCCCAGACCACATGGTAAGGCCTCTTTGCCTAATAAACAAGAATGGATGAAGACCTTATTACTTTAATCAGGGGAAGCCAGCCTTCCCCCTCTGAGACCTAGAGTTTGCTTATGTTACTTCTGACCAGGATTCTGAATTTTCTGTTTCCTCTAATGACCAGGATTTTTACCCTCGTCTACCTATGAGGATTCTGATGCTGAGGACTCCATTCCCTCTGCCCCCGCCCCCCAGAGGATTTCTCTTTTGGTGAAACCTTACATTCTCTCGGGGAGCATTTTCGTTGGGAAAACCAGGATTTCTCTGATTCTATAAAGAGGCTTAGGGATTTCTTACTCCTGCCCCAGCACAGGCCTTTAGCCATACCTCCTGTATTAGACATTGTTGATGCCTTTTTGGAATCTAGCTTGGCCCCTGATTCTTTACCTCCTTGCTCCCAGAAAACCTGATAGATATTACAGGGTCCCTGACTCTCTCAAGTTCCTTTTTAAAAATCCTACTGCGGATCCTGAGACCATTTCACAGGGACCCAAGGGCATTAAAGCTACTTCTTCCACAAATCCTACCCCCTCTGATAGAGACTCCAGGGTGCTGGATAGATGTGGTAAAAAGGTATACACTTATGCAACTTTGGCCATTAGGGCCTTAAACTGCCAGTTTCATATGTTGATGCAGCATATTATTGGATTGCTTAAACAGAAAATGATGATTCCTGATTGTGTTGAAAATAAAGGTTTACTGCATTCAGCTGAACAGGTTAGAAAACAGTTTGCAATGTGGTTTTGATTCACTAGAGGCATCTTGCAGGGCTGCTGTAACTGGATCTGTACTTAGTAAGCATGCTTGGCTTCAGGAGCAATCCTTGCCAGATCATGTTAAAGCTAAATTACTGGATGCTCCCTTAAACCAGGACCGCCTGTTTGGCAACAAGGCAGAAGTTGTTCTTAAAAGGATGGAGGAAAAAACTAAATTTATGCAAACGGTTAAAGATTTTTTACAAGTACAACCTCCAAAGTTTAGTAGGCATTGGCCTTCCAAAACGTGGTCCTTTCCTGCCTCCTCCAGACCTTCAGTCCGAACCCAGATCCAGCAGCGCTCCCAGGCTTCATTCCCAGGGTATGCGCAGGACTAAGCAGTGGGGGGGGCATCCACTTCCAAATCTGGGAGTAATAACCCCCCCCCCCAATGCTAAACTGTCTCAGTTACTTCTTTTTAAAACTGCCAAGTGCTTCTCAACTGATTGCCCCTTTGGGGGGAAAGATTGCTCTTCATGCAAAGAACTGGGAACTCGTTACCCAGGACAAATGGGTATTAAATATAATGTCCCAGGGATACAGATTTCACTTCCACATGTTACCAACACCAAGCGGGTGGCCAGATCTACCCCAAAATCAGTGGACAGAGGCCCAAAAAACAAGTACTTTCCCTCTTAAGCATGGGGGCTATTCATTTGGTACCAGAAGAGGAAAAGGGACAAGGTTTCTACTCGAGACTTTTCCTGATAGCCAGAAAAGACAATTTGTGGTGTCCTATCCTGGATGTGTCTATTCAACACCTTTTTGGTCATTCCAAAATTCAAGATGCTGACTTCACCAGTTGCTTCCTATGCTAGGCAAAGACGCCTGGTTGGCAACACTAGATTTGAAGGAAGCATACCTGCACATCCTAATCAGGGAATCTTGCAGAAGATACCTACGCTTCAAAGCAGGCTACACGAACTACCTGTTCTCTGAACTGCCCTTTTGACTTTTCTACTGCACCCATGGTATTCACAAAGTGCCTAGCTCCAGTCATTGCATTTTGCAGGCAAAGAAATATTCAAATATACCCATACCTGTATAATTGTCTAATACAGGCAGAAAGCCAGGGCATACTTTTGAATCATCTGGCCTTTGTACAAAGGGTGCTAATTTGTCTCGGGTACACCATAAACGAAAAGATATCTCACCTGATACCTTGTCAACAAATTGCATTCCTATCTTAAATACAACTTCCCAGATAACTTTCCTCACGCCAAAGAAAAATTCATTTGACAACCTACTTCAAACAAGTGACCACAAAAACCCTACTTATCTGCAAGGCAAATACTATAAGCCTTGGGATTCATGGCCTCCTGCATTCTTCTAATTCCATATGCAAGACTGGATATGAGGAAACTGCGATGGTATCTAAAAAGCCTACGATGTCAACTTTCTCAGGATCTAGAAGCAATGATTCCTGTCGTACCTCGTCTACGCCTAGAGTTCCTTTGCTGGGCATAGGCCTGCCACCAAAACAAGAGACTACCATTCACACTACCCCCTGTCACTCAAACCCTAACAGACACATCAGACTATGCATGGGGGGCTCACCTGGCAGGGAAGTGCATTCAGGGCAAATGGAACCCAAGTCAAATGCGCCTGCATAACAATCTAAAAGAAATGTTAGCTGTACAGAATGCTCTGACGAACTTCAAGGACCACATTCTTCCAGGACAATTAATGGTAGACAGACCACACCACTGTTATGTGGTACATAAACAAGCAGGGGGGGGCACTCATTTATACCCCCTTCTGCAGACTAGTCATGGCATTGCAGAACACAGCTAGCAAGTACATCTACAAGCTCAATTCCTGCCAGGAAAACTTAAGTACACTGGCAGAAGAGCTAAGCAGAAACCTCATAGACCCACACGAGTGGAAACTGGAACCAAGGATTTTCAACATGTTGACAAGCAAATGGGGAAGCCCAGATATAGACCGGTTTGTCTCCCCTCAGAACTATCATTTGGACAAATTTTGCACAAGGACTCCCCACAAACCAGCTTGGAAAGTGGATGCTCTATCCTTCAGCCGAAAGTACCTATCAGTTTATGCCTTTCCTCCTCTGCTCTCCATAGTACTACTGAAGATCAAATAAGACAAGCCAAAGACTGTTTTGATTGCTCCAGACTGGCCATGGCAACACTGGTGTACCCCCCCCCCCTTGCGCAGTGTGGCACTGCTGGTCCCATGGCACCTGCTTCAAATTCCTACCTTATTGTCTCAGCAGGAGAATCAGGTTCTGCACCCTCAACTTCAAATACTAAACCTAGCAGCCTGGCTAATTATCTAATCTCTCCCTTACCATACATCAGTAAACCATTGATGGATATTTTAGAGGCAAGCATGCCTAGTACTATAAAATCTTGTGCTGAAAAATGGAAAACATTCTGTGCCTGGAACCAGTCTCAAGGAATGAGCACAGCAGTGCCCAATTTACCTCAGGTTTTACAATAATTAACTGAGATGCTTCACAAGGGCCTGCCTTTCTCCCCTATCTAAATTCACACCTCAGCCATTTCAGCTCATTATAACACAGAACCTCCCCTCTTCTCTCATCCACTGCTCAAGCAGTTCCTCAGAGGGGCCAAAAATCTACGACTACCCAGGAGAGCTTCAACTGCAGCCTGGGACCTTAACTTTGTATTGGAGAAACTCACTCTTCCTCATTTCAAGCCAGCTGCCACTGCAGACTTAAAATTCCTTTCTTGGAAAACAGCCTTCCTTTTAGCAATCACTTCAGCAAGAAGGATATCTGAATTACAGGCCCTTATGGCAGTGGAGCCATTCATGTTTCATGCGGACAGGGTGTCTCTCAGGACTAATCCCTCTTTCATGCCCAAGGTGGTATGCATTGTGGCCCATTCATTTTCCAACCTTTTTCCTAATCCACAGAACAAAGGGGAACGGATACTGCACTCATTAGATGTGCACAGACAACTTTGATTCTACTTGGACAAGACTTAAGCCTCTAAGGAAATCTGAACAACTGCTGTTGGCATTTGCTACAGGGGTAGAACGGAAGGCTATTTCAAAGCAAACAATTTCCAAATGGATAGGCCATTGCATTAATTTCTGCTACAAGCACCATGGAAAACCTATCCCACATGGGATCAGACCCCACTTAACCAGGGTTGCATCTACCTCTACAGCCTTTCTCAGAGGCGTCCCTACCAGTGGCATCCTAGAAGCTGCTACCTGGAGTTCTGTACATGCTTTCACCAAGCATTACCATCTGCCAATTTTCTCTAAATCCAGAGCTAGCATTGCCATTGCAGTTTTGCAAGGCCTTATAGCTGGTCCTAATGCTGAATTCCTCCTCCGATCCTTAGTTTTGGGAATCTACCCAAATGTGATGACTGCAACGGTGAAACACAAAGAACATAGTTCACTTTTGTACACTTGCCATAAATGTAGATGTTTGAGTGTATGCACTGTTGCAGTCTTGGTTACCCACCCTCCAGCCCCCCCTTACTTCTTTTGACTATACCTCTACTATCCTTTACTATGCTCAAAAGCTTTTTGGTGTATTTGCTTTTTTGTTGGAGGTATAACCCTGTATATTTATAGATGTAATTGCTTTCCATTAGGGGGGCACCTGACATCTGGGGCAAGAAAAACAGATGTAATGGCGTCTGCTGCTTGTTTTATAATCCTGACCTGATGTCACGGAAGAAGGGACAGCAACTGACGCAGGGCCCGAAGACTTTGTTAATCAGGCTGAGGGCTACTGCAAACAGATAACCCAAATGTGATGACTGCAACAGCGAATACACTCTAACATCTACATTTATGCTATGTGTACACAACTGTACTTTCTCTAACTTACCTTTTGGACTATCCATTCCACCTAAAGTTTTCACAAAGTGGCTAGGTCCAGTTACAGCACATTGCGGGCTACAGGCATTAATGACAGATGCAAGCACGTACATATCTAGGATAATGCATGCCCTGATGAAGATGTTCAATCGAACCGTCTTTGGTCCCAGGGACCTCTTTTGGTAGTTACACACTATAACAGCATAAGAATGAAGAAACCAGGCCGTATAAAATCCAAATATCTTCTCTTTTTTAACAAACCAGATTAAGCGTTTTCGGCTGCAACTTCTAGCCTTCATCAGAATAAACTTCCTGTAAAACCATCTTCATTTATAAGAATTATTAGCCAATCAACAAAGTCAAGCAATCAACGTTTTAATCACTAATTACACACACAGCATTTAAGCTTTTTTTTTAAATATATATGTCCGTCATTTTCTTGTAAACAAAATAATAACTAATTTTTATTTTGTTAAAAAATACTCTTTGATGAATCTGTTATAAGTCAAAACTTGTGTATAAAAACATTTTTGTATGTATTTTTTGTTATGTATATGTATGTTTATATTTTTTATAATTGATTTGCTCTTTCCTGTAACACAGGGGCTATTGAGGTGGTTTTGGTTAAGCCAGGGAGTAACATGGCTGCTGTTTTAAATTGCCATTGAGTTTCTCTCTTTTTAACAGATTTTTCCAGTCACTTCCCCTGGGGTTAGGTTTAACCTGTTCTAAAATGCCAAATAAGAACTTTTTAAAATGGGGACAGACCAGGGAATGTTTATATAATGCACTTGTTGCTTTTTTATTTTTGATATTTCCATGTTCGTACATTCTAGTCCTTAGAGCTCGCTCCATCTTTCCCACTTAGAATCTGGAACATGAATTACAGACTGCCAAATATACAACCCCCTTACTCAGACAATTCCTGTTGACAAACTCCATCTCACTTTTCATGTTATCCAAAGTAATAAACTTTTCTTTATAAATGAACATTGTCTGCAGCTTCCACAAGGTCTTGTTCCTATAAGTACTTCAATTCTGGGCTCCAACTTGTGTTCTAACAGGCTTTTAATATTAAATCCAGTTTTATTCACAAATTTGGGGCATCCGCCTACCTTTTGGCATATCTCATTAGTTTTAAAAATACTCTAGTTTTTCTATAAAGACCGTTTAACTTCATTTAAGTAGTTAAATTCCAACACACGTGCTTTTTTATATTTGCCTGTTTCTAAATTACATACACCATTATTTTTCTGTAAAACTACCCCTAGTAGGGTTAGTATGCTGTACCCCACTTATTGTATACCTCCATTTATTTCCTTTACTAATTCTTTGGGATATCGTTTTTCCCCAAACATTTTGTATTTTATTTAACACCTCAGATTAACCTTGGAGGTGATGTCATTCTTGCTACCCTCACTGTTTGCCCTTTGACTATACTTCTTTTTTGCCAATGGGATGTTTACTTCCAAAATGTAAATATGTATTACAAAATGTATCTTTTCTGTATGTTCGAGATCTAAATCCATCTTTGTCTTTTATAATTTGTATTTCCAAGTAGTTGATACTTAGTGAATTGAAATTGAGTGAACTCTAAAAATTCAGTAGTAACATCTAAATATGTCAGTCTCCTATTTCATCCTGTGTACCCTTCCATAATACAAAAATATAGTCCAAAAATCTGGAATAAAGCTGTATTTTATTCCAGAAAGGACTATTAAATACATAAGTTGACTTCCATCCCTAAAGCACAATATTTGTGTTGACAGGGGCAGAAGCTGCCACCATCGCTGCACCATGACTTTGTTGATACTTGCCGTCAAAAAAGATAAAATTGTTTTCCAGTATTAAGCTCATAATTTCACATACCAAGTTGACTGTTATGCCCTAAATATGACTAGAGAAATAATGCCTCTTCAAAGAATTGCAAACCCTCCTTTTTGGGTGTCACAGTGAGCAAGTCTTTTATGTCAGTGGTAAGAAATATCAAATTTTCTTGCCATTTCTCTTTTCAATAACACAAGAAATTCCTAAGAATCTTTTACTAGATGTTCTCCTTCATGCGCTACATCTTTTACCCAAGAATCCACTAAGACTGCTAGGATTTAGAAACAGGCAAATATAAAAAAGTATGTGTGATGGAATTTAACTACTTCAATGACGTTAAGGTCTTTATATAAGAACTGGAGTATTTTTAAAACTAATAAGGAGATGCACCAAAAGGTTGGTGGATTCCCCATATTTCTGAATAAAATGGGATTTAATATTAAAAGCCTGTTAGAACACAAGCTGGAACCCAGAATTGAAGTACTTATAGGAACAGGACCTTGTGGAAGCTGCAGACAATGTTCCTTTATTTATAAAGAGAATTTTATTATTTTGGATAAGATGAAAGGTAAGATGGAGTTTGTCAAAGGGAATTGTTTGAGTAAGGGGGTTGTATATTTGGCAGTCTGTAATTCATGTTCCGCATTCTATGTGGAAAAGACGGAGCGAGCCCTAAGGAATAGAATGTACGGACATGGAAATGATATCAAAAATAAAAAAGCAACAAGTGCATTATATAAACATTTCCTGGTCTGTCCCCATTTTAATGAGTTTTTATTTGGTATTTTAAAACCGGTTAAACCTAACCCCAAGGAGGTGACTGGAAAAATCTGTTAGAGAGAGAAACTCAATGGCAATTTAAAACGGCCATGTTTCCCCCTGGCTTAAATAAAACTACAATAGAGTCCCTGTGTTACAGGAAAGAGCTAATCAATTATAAAAAATATAAACCTACATATACATATGAAAAAATACATATACAAACATGTTTTTATACACAAGTTTTGACTTATAACCGATTCATCTAAGACAGTTTTTTAACAAAATAAAATGAGCTAATATTTTGTTTACAAGAAAATGATGGAAATATATAATTAAAAAGATGCTTAAATGCTTTCAGAGTGTAATTAGCGATTACCAAGTTGGTTTTGTTGACTGGCTAATACTTATAAATGAAGATGGTTTTACAGGAAGTTTATTCTGATGAAGGCTGTATGTTGTAGCTGAAAGTGCTTAATCTGGTTTGTTATTAAAGAAAAGATCATTGGATTTTATTTGGCCTGGTGTGTCTTCATTTTTATGCTGTTTTAGTTATTTTGGGTGATTGGACATTTCTACGTATGTTTTACACCCAACAATTACTGGGCTCTATAATACGGAGATGGAGACAGAGCAGAATGAAGACATTTCCGCTCAGGTCATCTCAGGGCCTGATTTCACGGTGAATTCTGAGTTGGGTCTGCTAAAATTAGAAGTATCTCAATTGAAAGGAGAGCTCGAGCTGCTGGCGAGTGTGTTTTCCAGCTTTCAAAACATTTTTTTGCACTCTACAAACATTCGCTCACATTCGGAGACGGGCGAGGAGCCGACCGGCTTGGTTGTGATAGATATATGCAACGGTGAGGAAAGAGCTTTGACTGGTGGCGTGACTGACTTTCCCAATACCCATGGGAAGGAACAGGAACGTAATGGCGCTATTATGAGAACACGGTGTCTTTCAGGTTGTGCGGACATGAATTTTAGTAAAAATAAATCCCAGGACAAACTCAGTTTTGTTAAAAAGGGAAGTGTGGCAGCTTCTAATGCAGGTACTGTAAATTTTGATTTTCATAAAGACCAAGAGAGACCTGGAACTAGCAAACAAGGTACCAGTGGTAACAACAGTCAATTAAAAGCCAGTAATTTAGCTGGGAACATGGAGAGACTTGTTGAAAATGGCCAAATGACTGAGTGTTTTCAAAGGGGTGTGCAACCAGAATCCAATAATGAACGTTTTAAACATTCTGATAAATAGAAAGTATCTATTTTCTGAGGCTAGGCAATCTGATATTTAAAACAGGGTTGCTGATAGGAATGGGGAGGGAAATGGAAACTTTTCATCTCTGAAAGACATGATTTATTTCTTTGAAAAAAAAGATTGTTTAAATTGAAATCGCTGGAATTAGATCTTGCATACATCAGTGAATGTTTACTTTTACAAATTGTTCCTCAAGGTTTGAGAGTATTTAATTTTCCTATTGGTATTAATTACAATGAAAATGTTTAGGACGATTTCAGTACACTGTTTGATGAAACTGGTATAAATATTGTGTAAAAAAAACTCTTATGAGCAACAAAGAGAGGATGTTGCAAAGGAGGTGGTGGAGTTGGACAAAAGCATTACAAAAGATTTATTCCCTCAATATAGAGAATTGTATTTAAAGATTTTTGACAGGGTTGATAGAAGAATAAATAATTTATTCAAGAAAAAAAAAGAAAGTTAGAGAGGGACAGTAAACAATACAGAGAAAAGAAAGTATACCCAATAGCAAATATTTTACATTCTCAAAACCACAATTATAGAGACAGTAAAATATATACTTACAGTGAAGCCCTGGGAAATGAGGAGGACTATATGGTGAGGGATGATATAGTAAATAAACGAGTCCCTGGATCAGGATTTTCCAGTATTATGTCATTCAGAGAGGTTACAGCAGAGACCGACGAATATGGGGGGATACAATGGATACTACCCTGTGTCACAGAGAAAGAACAAATACAAGAGAATGAACCAATGCCAGTAGAAGGTAGACAAAAGATAGTGAACGTGGTGGATGGGTTTACTATATACAACTACACATCAGACTATTACTGATGCTCATTTTCACCTTTTTTTAAAGGAATTAAATTTGTACCCCAAACTAAGGCTAGTCTGGTAGACAACATTAAGAATTGAAGTCATCTACAAGATGATTAAATTTTGACATTTTCAGAGAATATTAACAACAAAGTTGGTAATGGGGAATACACCACATAAAAACAGCATGTACACCTCCCCCCCCCCCTTCTGCATCCTTTAATTGGCACATTTGAAAAGGTAGTTTTGGAAGAAATAGATGAGATTCATAATAGTAACAAAAACAGAAAAATAAGTTGGAATTTAAGGATGAGTATAACCTCTTGATGGAACTGAAGAAAGATGGGGCTATAAGGATTATGACCCCCGATAAAGGGAGGAGAGGTGTACTATATATAGCTACTGATTATTCAGATAAAGTGCAAAATTTACTATTCAATGAAGAAACTTGTCATGGTTTCAAGGAATCAGATCAATATTTCCTCTTCCAGAATTAATGCATATTTGGCGAAATATTTATCAAACAGAAGAATTGAAATAGACTAATATAATTTTTTGTATGTCAAGGACCCTAAAATTCCAATTTTTTTTATTCCCGAAATACACAAAAACATTGAAAAGCCACAATTTAGACCAATAGTGGCAGCAAGGGGGTTCAGAGACATACCCTTAAGCAGTCTTAGTGGATTCTTGGGTAAAACATGGAGTGCATGAGAGAGAACATCTAGTAAAAGATTATTGGGAATTTCTTGGGTTATTGAAAAAGGACAGATGGCAAGAAAATTTGATATTTCTAAATTTGATATTTCTTACCATTGACATAAAAGACTTATTCACAGTGATACCCAAAGGGGAGGGTTTGCATTTCTTTGAAGAGGCATTATTTCTCTATTCAAATCTAGGGCATAACAAGGTTAACTTGGTATGTGAAATTATGAGCTTAATGCTGGAAAACAGTTTCATCTTTTTTGAGGGTGATTATCAACAAATTCGTGGTGTAGCGATGGGGGCAGCTTGTGGCCCCCGTCTACGCAAATATCGTGCTTTTGGGATGGGAGTCAACTTATGTATTTAGTAGTCCTTTCTGGAATAAAATACAGCTTTATTCCAGATTTTTGGACTATATTTTTGAATTATGTAAGGGTACACAGGATGAAATAGGAGACTGACATATTTGGATGGAACTACTGAATTTTTAGAGTTCACTCGTAATTTAAATTCACAAAGTGTCAACTATTTGGACATACAAATTATAAAAGACAAAGATGGATTTAGATCTCGAATATACAGAAAAGATGCATTTTGTAATACATATTTGCATTTTGGGAGTAACCATCCCGTCGCGCAAAAAAGTATTGTCAAAGGGCAAGCAGTGAGGGTAGCAAGAGTGACATCACATCACAAGGATTTATTTGAGGAGTTAAATAAAATACAAATAATGTTTGAGGAAAGAGGATATCCCAAGGAATGAATAAAGGAAATAACTTTGGAGGTATACAATAAGTGGGGTACAGCATATCTACCCCTATTAGGGGTGGGTTGACAGAAAAATCATGGTGTACCTAATTTAGAAACAGGCAAATATAACAAAGCATGTGTTGGAATTTAAATACTTAAATGAAGTTAACAGGTCTTTGTATAAGAACTGGAGTATTTTTAAAACTAATAAGGAGATGTACCAAAAGGTAGGGGGATGCCCCAAATGTGAATAAAACTGGATTTAATATTAAAAGCCTGTTAGAACACAAGCTGGAACCCAGAATTGAAGTACTTATAGGAACAAGACCTTGTGGAAGCTGCAGGCAATGTTCCTTTATATATAAAGAGAATTTTATTATTTTGGATAAGATGAAAAGTAAGATGGAGTTTGTCAAAGGGAATTGTTTGTGTAAGGGGGTTGTATATTTGGCAGTCTGTAATTCACGTTCTACAGTCCCACAGTCTTCGGAGTCGTGCACCGAGTCAGTGTTTAGGAGCTGGTCTCTGAAACCTTAAGATGTCCTATCCTTCAACTGGTGGCTTCTTCGGTTCTTTCGACTCGTTCTTTGAGGACCCTCTCTGATGTGGATGTGGACCGGGTGATTCGGAGGCTTCTCGAGAACCCAGCACTGGCCAAATTATCGGCTTCGTCCCAACCGGTTTCAGAGCCTAAGGCCATGGTATCTGCTGTTAACTTCACCTCCGAGCTGAACCGGGCCTTCGGAGCTGGGTGAGGAGGATCTGATGATTGAGGCCCGTTCTGGTGCCAATGGCTCTGTCAAGCTTGACTTCGGTGCTGTTTGAAAAGTCTAGGAGCCGACGCTCTCTGGTCGGCACCGGAGGAGGGGGGGGGTCGAACCGATACATCTGTTCCGACCCTTCCTGTCGGAGTGTCTGTGTGGATGAGCTTGGCTCCTATCTCTGGCTAGGAGCCCACTGTCTTGGCGCCAGGGAGGTTGCCATCTTTTGTAACCGGCGGCTTCCTCTGATCAGAGCAGTGGAGCCTTCGATGCTATGAGGAGGGTTATGTCATCCAAGACGCACATCATCAGGGCCTTCCTCCTCCCCTAAAGTGCTGCTTTTTGCCTCTACATCGTAGGTCCCCGTGAAGCACGGAGACCCAGAGCCTCAGGAAACCCCATCGGGTGACCCTTGTTCTCTTAGATGAGTCAGAAGGGTCCCCACGGTCCCCCTCTGAGGATATCTCCTTTGCTGATATCCTGGAAGTCCTGCAGCAGTGGGGTGACTGGCAGTCTGTTAGCCCTACTGAGGATGAGTCGTTGCTCCTGAAGGCCTTTGGGTCTCAACCTTCCACCTCCTGGATGACTCCGCCCTTTGAAGTAATGGAATTGGTTGCTCGAACGGCATGGGAATATCCTGATACTATGGAACCGGTCCATCGGTGGCCCAGCAAGTTTATCACCTACCCTAAGATAAGATATTCCTCACTAAGGGCGTTCTTGTTGATGCCATGGTGGTGGTGGCCACCAAGAAAGAGATGTCCGAAATCTCCTACTGTCCATCCTCCTAATAGGGATTCTAGGAAGATGGACAGATACGGGAAACTCGTCTTTAGTTCTGTGACCTTTGCTATGCGATCGCTTAACTACTTGACTCATTTTACCCGTCTTCAAAGACATCTCCTAAAAGAGCTCAGAGATGCTCTGCAGGGTAGTACAGATGGAGGTGTCTGAGAAGGTGACAGCCCAGCTTTATACCTTTAATTCCATAGTTAACTCATCCATACGGCTCATTTCCTATGCATCCGATGGTTCGAGTCAAGCAGCGGGTCCAGCAATAGCTCTGCCGAGACATTCCTGGATGTGCTTATGCTCCTTTGCGGAAGCCTTCAAGTCTTCCTTTGTCAACACCCCATTCAATGGCTCGTCTCTTTTTGGGCCCAAAGTCAAGGAGACACTCAGTATGTGTGAACAAGATGGAAAGAATCTTATCTGCCGTAGGAGTCCGTTTTTTCACCCCTACCAGACCATACCCCAAAGGTCAGAAACGTGGAAAAATGCTCCGGAAGTTCCAAGAAACTTTCCAGAGCACATATAGTGAACCTCTCTCCAGGGGCAGAGGAGGGGGTAATAACAGAAGACGCCGCCCCGGCAGCAGAGGGGGTCCACAGAACCAGGGAGACAGGGGATCAGTTCTTTGGTAAGCCCCATCAGTGCTCCTGAAAGGAGACCCGACTGTCCTACTCTGGAAGCAGTCGGGGGTCGCTTGGCTTTGTATCCAGATGCCTGGCTAGAAATTACAAGAGATTCTTGGGTACAAAGCATTGTTACCATAGGTTACATCATCCCATTCTTAGAAACCCAACCTGTCAGGAAGAAAATCCCAGACTTTTTTTCCATTCTCAGGGATCATGCAGCCATAGAAATCCAGAGGCTGCAAGAAAAGTCATCCAGCCAGTCCCAGCAGACCAGATTGGATCCGGAACTTACTCCAGAGTCTTTTAGTTCCAAAGAAGACAGGAAACTGGAGACCCATCTTGGATCTCGGCAGACTCAACACATTTGTAAAGAAGTCATTCCGGATGGTAACGATACGATTCAGTGTATCCTCCCATTCCTCGTAGTGGGCGATTGGATGTGCTCTATAGAGCTCAGGGATGCGTACTACCATATCAAAATGGCCAGGCCATCCAGTGATCATTTTTTTCTGGCTGGTAGCCAGTCACTACCAATTCCGAGCACTGACTTTTGGACTCACAACAGCCCCCCAGAGTGTTTATCAAATGTATGACAGTGGTTATCTGGACGACTGGCTCCATACTGCCGCCTCCAAGCATCAACTAATTCCGTCCAGGGATCACACACTCAATCTCTTCTCTCTTAGGCATAACTAAGTTTCGAAAAGTGTGCATAGTCACCATCGCAGCGTATCTCTTTATCGGAGCAGAACTAGACACCACCATCACTACAGTAAAATTGCCCCTGGACAGAATAACCACTCTTCGAAACCAGGTATCAGACATTTTGCAAAATAACAAGTACTGGCCTCTCAAGTACTGAAAAGACTAGGTACCATGGCAGCTGCGCTCATAGCAGTTCCCCTGGGACCTATGCACATGAGGATTCTTCAGTGGTTACTTTTGAATCCAGTGGTATTAACTTCCGATGTCATTCCTAATCATGATTACAGACTCTTGCAAGAAGGATCTTTGCTGGTGGTTGACCAGCTACCAAGTTACAGTAGGTCTACCATTTGTTTCTCCCCACCATCAGCTACGGTGACCACGGACACTTCCCTGATAGAGTGGGGGGGGGGGCTTTTTCAGGGAAGAACAGCCCAAGGCACCTGGTCGGAGACAGTCACATTTGCACATCAGTGTTCTGGAGCTGAGAGTGGTGCTTTTGGGGTTGCAGTACTTCCACGACTCTCTTCCTCTAGGGACGATTGCGATAGACATGTATGTGGTCTAGTACATCAACAAGAAAGGGGGAACCAAGTCTTACCCTCTGTGTCGAGAGGCCTTGAGAATTTGGCAGTGGGTGGTATCCACTGGGCGATTTCTGATAGCAGTGCATTTCCCGGGGAAATCCAACTTGATAGCAGACAAACTGAGGAGAGCCATTCTGTTACCGCACGAGTGGTCTGTCAAACACGAAGTTGCGGAGATGATTTTCCGCAGGTGGGGCCAGCCTTGCTGCAACCTGCTTGCATCCCCTATGAATGCCAAATGCAGAAGCTACTTTGCTCTGAATCCCCCACCAGGGGACAGCCCAAGAGACTCGCTCATACACGATTGGCCCTCGGGACTCCTGTATGCCTTTCCACCTACACCCCTAATTCCAAAATTCGTACAGAAAGCCAAAAGCCTGGGAAGGACTGTAATCTTAATATCCCCTTTTTTGGCCTAGACAGATTTGATTTCCCTTCCTTCGACTCTATCAACTGGAGGAACCTTGGATTCTGGACCCAGTTCCAGACCTACTGACCCATTCGTCAGGGGGGGCCCTCCAACCCTCCCTTCATTCCTTCAGACTGACAGCTTGGCTGCTCCGATTCCCAACCTTGCCAGATCACACAATTTTTCTTGAGGTACAGCATATTCTTGTATCTTTGCATAAAGCTTCCACTAGAAATTTGTATGCTAGTAAATGGAAACAATTTGCTTTTTGGGCCTCCCAGAATAACCTTAGTCCTTACATTGCCCCGATTGCTAGTATCCTGGAATTCCTATCTAAGCTTTTTTATAAAGATGCTGCAGCTGCAATTGTCTGTAAAGGTTCTAATTTGATGTCTCAGATATTATGTAGGGCTTTCCTGAAGGGTACCATTAATCTTAGGCTGCCTGTTAGACAACCTTTTACACCTTGGAATCTAAATGTTTGTGCTGTCATGGATCATTCTTTCCCCCTTTGAGCCTGCATCATCCTGCCATTTAAAGTTTCTTTCTTGGAAAACTATTTTCTTGGTGGCCATTACCTTAGCATGTAGAGTGTCTGAGCTTCAAGCCCTGTCAACCCCCCATATTTGGCATTTCACCTGGTGAGATCATCACTGAGGACCAATCCTTCATTCCTTCCTAAGGTGTGTTCCAATACCAACCTGAATCAGACTATTGAACTTCTAACCTTTTTCAGTAACCATTCTAATAAGTTGGGAGTACATGTTGCATAAACTTGATGTTTACAGACGGTTGAGATCCTATTTGGACAGGGCCAAGGAATTTAGAAGATCTGACCAACTGTGTCTCATGCGGACACTAAGAAAGGCCTACCAGTCTCTAAAGTTACCCTTTCCAAATTAACTGACTGCATTAAATTTATATACTCCTCAACAAACAAACCATTGGAGCATGGTGTGAAAGCACATTCCACTAGAGCGGTTTCCACTTCTACTTATGCGGCTCGATTGCCTTTGGACACTATGTGCAGCTGCCGCTTGGTCTAAGCCGCATACCTTTATTACTCATTACAAAATGGACAAGGGCCTCCAGGGACAGGGATTCCTTTGGTTCTACTGTCCTCAGGAGTATACTCCCCTGAGCCACCCAGGATTAGGGTGCTTGGGATGCTACCTACGTGTAAGAATGGTGAGCTTGAACAACTTCACATAAAGAAGTTATGTACTTATCATAACATTCCATACGAGTTCATCTCTCCTTCATTTTTGCTTTCCCACCCACCTTCCCCCTCCATGGTCTCGAAGAACGAGTAGTCCTGGGGGGTCTGGTGGTCATGTTCTGTGACTACTTACTCCAGTTGGAGTATTTCTTAGGTTATATCTGTTACATGCTGGGTTCAACAAACTAGATCTGAGGTAGGGCAGAGAACATCATGGGATAGGGACCTGGCCTCGAGCTACTCTGAGATCTTCAGCTAGTAAAGGGGCAGACTCTGAGCCGATAGATCGGTTCTGAACCCATGTGTAAGAATGAAGGCGAGATGGAACGACTCACATGGAATCTTATGGTAAGTACATAACTTATTTTTTTCACCATTGAACAAATCAGTCTCTTTCCAAATTGTCAACATTGTCCCAGTCCATAAACAGATTATCATGAATGGACATATTAAGCAGCGAGTCTTCCATGTTCTCTTCATTTGTTTCATTCAATGCGTTAAGTTTGTTCCTCTGTATTGGCAACTGCCCTTTGGTACCAAAAAATACCCTTAAATATAATTTCCTACAAAATGTTTTCACTTCACCCAAAGTGAACGCAAATGAAGGAAAGAACGTGGGAACAAACTTTGTGCCTTTAAGCAAAACACTTACTGCTGTTTCCTTTAACACTAAATCCGCCAAATTAACAATATTTAGTGCTTTGTTTGCCATTCTATTACCACCAGCAATAATTTGGTTTGCAAGAGTCACCAACTCCTTCATACTATCACCATCGGTTAATGTGAATGTACTATGTACTGAAAATACACTTGCCTTAGTCACAGCAATAAAAACGTTAACGTTAGTTCTTCTTGCATGTTGTATTAGAGTTCGGGAGACTGTTAGCAGGGAATGAGCTCACTATATCAGGAACAACACATACCTTAGTATGTCCAACAGGACACTTCAGTTTCTCTTTCCCTTTCCCTGGAATCTTCTTTCTCTGCCTTTGCCCCGATTCTGATTCTCCAAGCTTTCCATGTCCTCCATCTGATGGGGACCGCCAACCGTTTTGCTTACATCTTCAAAGTAGACACACTTCTGTCCATTGGACACCAGCTCACTCGAAGACACTGACGTATCGCAAGAGGAAGGACCTGAACATATTCTTCTGCCAGCTTGACGTGGGTGCCCTCTCTCATTACACTGCCATGAAAAGACTATGCCACTGTTAGTCTTTAATATCATGATTTCATTTTTTTTTTCCTTTCTATGACTTCCGACTCCACCTTGGTCAGACAAACTTATCTTAGTCAGCTCTAGCAGCTTGAGAGTCTAGGTGTGTGTAAGGTGCCCTGAAGTTTCGGAAAGTGGCCATCTGTTATATCCTTGACAGGCTATCATCTATGTAGCTAAAGCTAGTGCAGCAGTGATCATTTGAACAGTTGTGGGAAGTTTATCTTGGACAACCATACTTTTGCATTCTCCAGCCCTTGACCCGTGCATTCGATTCTAGCACCTTAGCTTATCTGAATTTGTATTATGTGGGTACTACTTGGGTCTTTATCCCTCTACACCGCTGAATTGGGCAGTTTTCCAACCTTATTGATATTGCACACAAGCACCTGTGTTTTATTAATTTCATGGTCTGAAGTTTACTGGGATTTTTTAAGTAAAAGTCTCAGCCAAAGTATTTGCTTTAGTTCTTGCTGTGTATTTTGGGTAGTAGAGGATCATGATTAATTATAACATCCCTCTATTTTTTGATGAGAAAAAGTACTGTGCCTGTTGAGAAAAATGGTAATTTAAAGAATTATTACCACTTTGGAGACAAATTAAGTGTATGTATTGTCCTTTTTTCTCATATGAACTCTAGATTGTGTTTTTAAAGTAAAAAGCTCCTAAACCAAAACTGGGGGAGATTAATTTGCTGTTTTTATTTAGCAGATATTTGGAATATATCCCTCGTGCCCCCCCCTTTTTTTTTTGCAATGTAGTTGCAGAAATTGAAAAAGTGAACAAAATACAATATTGTCCAGTAATACAGAACAGTAAAAGGGAAAAGTTGAAAGAAATATTTTTAAATAGTACTGCTGAAGCTGATGCATATGTGTCAAAAAATTGTCCAGTGTTGGACCCTAATAAAGAGGTATACCAAATGCAGTGCAGCTACATTCACATTGCTACTCTATATGGCATTTAAGTTGTTTTGTTTGATGAAGGAGGTAAGTGTAGAAAGCTGTTGACTAGTGTAGTGCACAGGAATGAAAGAAGGGGTGGTACATGTTAAGAGCATCGGAGTAAGAAAATGTTAAAGCTATAGAGTAATGTTTAATAGATGCCAGTGTAGGGCTTTGTTTGTGTAATGAAGGAGGCTGTACTCGAGTGTACTGACAGAAAAGCAAATTTATCATTAAGTTGGAGCCAGCACACCACCTTGGATAGTATGGTGAATATTTTTGAGTGCTCCCATGATAGTGACGCATGCAGTTTTGTGATTTTTTTAAATAGTTTTGGCACATATTGATAGAGACACAAATGTTTAGGAAAAAGTACAGCTTTAGTAATTGCAAGCTTGCCTTATTGCTTAAAAGGTTGTTAGTGGTATTACATGCATAGAAAAGAGCATTTATATTATTTTACTTCTCTTGCTGTGGTTGAGTAGAAGAGCATGTGATTGCACAAGCCAAATAAGAGGTTTTATTTATATACTGTACTGATTGCAGGCGGCACCATTTAGGATGGTAAGTTTTCCATTGTTTCTTCTATAAGCTGCTGTGATCAGAGTTCCCAAAGACTTGCTATGGTTTTAAGATCAGCTTTAAGTTGAGCCAAAATAGAACTGAATGAATCTCGCACTCCACTGGGCTGCTGATTTTTCCAGATTGGTGTCCTCTGCATATAAGATGGTTATTCCTGTCCTGTGGGATTTAAAGGAATTTAGTATAAATGGTGGTAGCAGTGGTCCAAGGATGAAGCCTTGTGGAATGCCAAGATATGCCGACTAAAGAGATGATTGAGTGATAGTGGACTTTTGTTACAGCTGGAGTTGAGAAAAAAATCCTAATGTTTGTTTTACATGGGCATTGTTGGTTGTCAGTGAATTTGATTGAATGTGCAAAGGCCCAAATGTTCTAATACATTAAACCTCTTGAGTTATTCCTTGGAAAAGGGGAAGGTGAACATCAGAAGGAAGTAATGTCTTATCACCATTTCTGCCATTCCCCTCCAAAAAATTTCCATCATGAAATTAATTTTTACTCCGAGGACCTGACTGAGCCTTTCCAGGAGTGTGTAAACTTGCCAAAGTATGGCCTACAAGTCAACACGCAGAAAGACTGACCAGTTCGTTAGCTGTATGAACACCATTTTTGTTATCTTTTCAACATTTCCACATTTGTAAACTGGAGGTATCAATGGGATTGCAAGGTGGCTGTACCCTGAGAAATAGGTTGATTAGAGCTTTCCCAATGAGAAAAATAAAAATGATGTAAAGATGCCAGTAAAGATTAATGATCTGCGTAAAATTCAGTTACTTTTGTCACTAAATCACCTTGATTTAAACAACAGAAAAAAGAAGAAAGAAAATGTACTAGAAAAGAAAAACTGGTGAGGAAGAGGCTTTGCTGCTGCTGTTCAGCTAAATGCAGTTAATGTTTCAGCTTTGGTTGAGGAAATGGCTTCCAGTAGTCTAGATGGGAAATAATTGCATGCAGATTTGAGACATTAGAGAGGGAAAAATCAGTTTGTTCTATGCATGTGTATAAATATATAAAATGTATGTATGAAAAATATATCCACACAATAAAAGATCGTAGTGGAAGAAGCTCTATATATATAATATATATATATATATATATATATATATATATATATATATATATATATATATATATATATATATATATATACAGTCAAATGACAAAAGGCTGGATAGAATAGCAGAGTCTTTAAGTAGATGTTCAGGTGAGCTGATAAAACTGAAAAAAAAAAAAAACATTGAAATGAAGGAATGAAAGACTGAATATGAGGTTGCTCAAGAATAACAGTTTCAGAAAATAGAAGATAGAGCAAGTAGAATTCTCCTTTACCAGAAAAACTGAAAGGAATAGAGCACATTCATTTTATGAATATGCAAATAAGTAACTGGTCTGGTGTTCTGCAGCCTTAGTTATTAACTGAAAGGACACATTTTGTGTATGCTCTAAACTCAGCCAAGAGAAAGCAGCTGATAACGTTATGTTAGTAAAGATGCAGTCGAATCAACAGAAAAAAGCTGGCCCTAATAAGTGTGGCAGGATTGAGTATTAAAACTTTGGGATACCAGGGTGTGGTAAATGAATTTCCACTGTATACCAGGCAGAAGAGAAGGGATTTTATTCTGTGAAATCACAGGATGTGAGTGAGATCTGTTTCTATAACCAGTTGGTTTTATAAGAATTGTTTTTTCCTGGAGGATTGAAGACATTTTTTTATCCAGACTATACTAGAGGAGATAAAAAGTTTACCCAGCAAAGACAGATTCAGCAAGCTACTTGCTTTTCTGACAATAGCAAAGCCCATAGAGAGAATTTGCCAATGAAACTACATTTTCCCCCAAAGAAATAAGATTGAGTGGCATAAAAAAACAAACAATAGACCATCAAAATTAGCAGTGTATTGGAGTTGAACCACCAGAGGCTAATGTTGGGTGCACAGAATGATGAAGGCTAGCAATAATGTTCAAGTAGGAAACAAATGGAAGAATATCACTTTTTTTGAGATGTAGTTGAGACATGAGAACTGTGCTTCTACAAGACATCTTGACTTAGACTAACACCTTGTTACCTGTGTTAAATTGGTTTGGTGGACTCTAGAGCATAATTCCTACTTTGCCATTAACGCTTAGAAAAAATAGTGAAGGGATTGCAGATGTAAGTGAATTTATTTAACTTTGTGTACTGGGAAAGTCCACTTTGATAATCCCATATTGTAAGAGGTCGTCCCAGGGAGAAAAGCTTGATTTGCTTACATTGCATTATACTTTAAGTTCCAGTTAAACAAAGAGCAGTTGCATTTCTATTTACATTATACACAAGTAGTAGTTTCATTTATACATTTTAAGATTTTACAGAGGCGGAAGTTACTAAAGAGTAAAGTTTGTGCTCCTCATAAAATGAGTCTAATTTATTGAAGGAGATTTCATGTTATGTTAAGCAGTTCTGTATAGTGTGCAAAGGTATTTTGTATGCGAGATGGGGATTCTCATTATAGTAGGAGTCTTAAAATACAAAAGTACTTTTTACTTGACTAATTTATCCAGGGTTATACTGTAACAAGATAAAGGGTGAATATTGGGTATATGATAATGTGATCTTGGATGGCTGGATGAAGACATGAGTGTTCTTGATTATATTACATATGCAATAAATATTTTGTTTTTATACAGATGGAAGTATAGATTAATCTTATGTGCTGCATATAAAGGATATTTTTCAAAGAAAACTGGCTAGATAGTAGTTAATATGGAAACCAGTATTTAAAAAAAAAAAAGCTATGTTTTGCATCAGTAAAGCCTGGTTTATTTCTGTCAAATGCAAACAGCTGGAGATGGTGAGTCTTAAGTTATGGACAGTTATCAGGAAATGGCTGAATAATGTGCTCTGGAGCATTTGTGTAAGCAGCCTTCATGAATAATATTTTTAAAAGTTAAGTGGTAAGCAGTTCAAAGAAAATAAATAAATTATACTGAGTGAAGTAAATTCCTTTAACATTCCTGACAGCATTAGTATTTGTATATTAAATGTAACCATGCAAAATGTACTTAATTAGGTTCATAGGTTGATACTAGGCTATCTGCCCTAGGGCATTTACAAGCCCTAGCCAGAGTGTTTGGCTTTCGCCACCCTTCTTAGATTAGTTGACTGTGCCTCTGTATAGTAGGTCACAGAAGATAGCCCATTTAAGGTTAGTTTACCATGCCTCTGTGTAGCAGTGACACAGAAGAGATCCCAGCGGTAAATTTACGATCTCCCATCCAAACATCAAGATTCTTCTTGAAAAGGGTCATTGAGGGGCTCTGTCTGACATGGATAGGGATTTTGTTCCAGAGTGAGGGGAGCCTCTGGGATATGAATCTGTCCCTCCAGCATGTTCTATTTATCTATGTGCTGAGGTTTAAGTCACTGGAGCATGTAGCTCTGGATTTGGATTTCTTGAGGTGGAGCATGTCCATTAATTATGGGTTGGACATGGCTTTATACGTCAGACACAGATCGCCTCTGAGTAGGTGATAAGCAACTGAGTAGAGCTGGAGTTTCTTTAGCCTAACTGCGTAGGGCATCTGAGTCCCTTGATCCTCTTAGTGAGGTACATTTGGGGTCTTTCTAGTTGTAGCAGGTGTCTGGTAAGGTACATCACAAATGGGGCATTGTATTCAATTATGGGCCTGATGAGTAGAGGGGCACAATGACCTCTCTTGATCTAGATGTGAACCCCTTCATGATAAGGTGGGCTATATAGAATGTCTTTCTAACCACTTTGGCAATGTGATTGTCAAAGGAGAGATTGCAATCTACTTGGGTCCCCAAATCCCTAATTACTTCCGTACTTAATGGATTACCACCTATGTGGTAATTTGTGGGCACTTTGTTTTTCCCAAAGGGGATGACTATGCACTTTGTGGCATTTATCTTTAGGCCATGGCTCTGGCACCGGTTATCCGTCTCTGTGAGACCTTTTTGGAGGATGCTTGTGTCAGCCGGCGAGTCGATTATGGCCCCCAGTTTGCAGTCATCTGCAAACTTTGTCAGCCATAGTCGTCCTGTGTTAGCCTGTACCTCAGAGAAATATATACCGAACAAGAGAGGTCCCAGGACTGAGCCTTGTTGGACGCCACTTGTAACTGGTTTAGAGTCTGACATTGTCTGATATTGCGTCGAAGGCTTTTGCAAGGTCAAGGTAGGCTGTGTGGGCTACCTTCCCTTCGTCTGTGGCCTTGGTGACGGTTTCAAAAAAATTGACCAGGTTCAAGAGGCAAGATCTGCCCTTAACAAAGCCGAATTGGGTAGGATCCAGTGTTTGGAGGTTCCCAGTGTCTTTGTTTGAGTTCCATGATACGCTCCATAGCTTTGCAGACCAGGCTAGTTACGCTTATAGGGCGATGGTTTCCGGGGTCCGTTGTGGCACCACCTTTATGGAGGGGGGCCACTGTTGCTGTATGCCATTCTTTGGGTACATATCCTGCTGTCAAGGCTGAGACTGAACAGTGATTTTAAGTGAGGGTTCAGTTCTTCTTGGAGCTCATGTAAAACGCAGCCCAGGACACTGTTCAGTCCCATTGATGCTGTGTTTTTTGCTTTGGAGATGGCAGCTCTCACTTGTGCATCTGTGATGTCAGGGAGGCTGCACTCTGTTGGGATAGTCATTTGCTCATTTTGGGGGGAGGGGGGAGTTTGCACTGAACCTGTCTGCCAGGATGTTGGCAATGTCTGTGGGTTCAGTGTATTTTTTGTCATTTTGCACCAACTCAGAGCATATCTGGGAGTTTCCACCCAGGTTTCTGACATAACTAAAGAAAGCCTTGTGATTAGCTTTACCGTCTTGTGCAATTTTTCTTTCGAAGCTTGCCTTAGATGATTTTGAGGGATCATAGTTTCTTAATAGTACTGATCAGAGTTGCCTTCCCTTTCGGGGATTTGCTCTATCATGTAGTAGCTTCCTCCTTCTGTTGTACAGCTTATTTATGGCTGGGGTCCACCAGACAGGTCTCCTGCCTTTGGAGGAGTGTGTCTTGTTTTTTTATGGGATGGCATGATCCATGCATTCCTGTAGGTATCCATAGAATGCGTTTGTGTAAAGGACACTGCACTTTGGGCCGTATTTTCCACTGGCCCTGGGGCTTTGAAGGATTCCACCTCGGTTTTGGGAAGTGGGAAGTTTGCTTTTGAGAGGTTTTTGACCGTGGTTTCCTTTGCTTGGGGGTAGGGGCGGGATATGGATGTCAATAGTGATTAATTTATGGTCAGATCTTACCAATGAAGGGGTATACCTCTGGTATGGAACATAGAGTCCCCAAGTTGGTGATGATCAGGTCCAGTATGTTTTCCCCTCTTGTGGGAGTGACCAGTTGTTTCATAGCATTTGAGTTTATAAATTCTAGGAACCGTTGGGCTAGGTTGTTGGGGCTTGAGTAGTGCTCCCAGTCTGTTTGAGTAGTTAGTCATCCAATATAATGGTGTTTGGAGAGACCTTCATATTCTCCAGTGTCTTCAGGAAAGCCATTCATTAAATTGTAAAAACCCCAAA
>NC_056741.1:595122829-595172271 GCF_019279795.1 Protopterus annectens
ATCTACTGTTCAGTTTTTTATTGGCATTGACTGTTTAGTTTATAGAAGACAGTTGAGGGACTAGTTAAGGAAACGTTAGAGCTTGTGAGAGGAAAAAGTAGAGGGCAAGAGGTTGATTGTCATTTGGATAGGAGCGATATTTATGGAGGGTGAGTAACAGTGGCATAATAGAAAGTGATTTATTCAAGCCTGGTGATTTTTTTGCGCTCGGTCGAGTCTGCCATTCTGTTTAATTCTTTAGTCTGTTATTTGTATTGGCATCAACATCTTCATAGTGGATCCTGTCAATGACATGAAACATGAAGGTGATGTCCATTTTCTTTATTGTGCTTGGCCGAGGAGTTGCCTGTGCCTGCAAATTTCTTCTTATTGTTGGGACAAACAAAAGCATCCTGGTTGCTTATGAATCTGCAGTAGTTCCAGAAATGTGAGCCACAGGTGCCTTTCTTAAATTGCAAGTTCTCTATTGGTGTTACTGCTTCTACATTGTACCTTATGCTCTTGTTTTTGTAGATGGTAAAAGCCAGTTTTGGGAGGAGAATCTTATTCATAGTCTTCATGCTAACATTGCACTGGTTCTCAATTGCTCTTTTGATGTTAAAGTCCAGCGAATAGGTGCTGTTGATGCTGGTCCTCTACCTGTCATCTTCCCTGTGTCTGGTGATGTAACAGAAATATCTGTCAGTCTGGTTAAAGTAATGTTCCAGACTGTGGTCTTTATGAATATTGATGGGATCTGTGATTTGTTTGATGAAACTGTTGCATTATCCTTGGGTCAAAGTCATTTTGCAGTTGTATGATTATTTGTGTTAATGATTTTTTTCTTTGTCATTCTTGCTATTATCAGTCCATGCGATTGAATTACATTCATTTTTGTTCTCCCTGGATACATGCTGCTGTAGTGGAATGGCAAGTTGGCCTGGTTGGATTTTCGGTACAAGTCATTGGCGAGTAATCCTTTCTCTTGATTTTTACTAATATGCATGTCCAAAAGATTAACTGTATGGACTGTGGGTGGTGGACAAGTGTAGAACACTTGAATTGTTATGTTTCAGAAATCATTCAAGAAGATCCAGGCTGCTATTCCGAATAAAGATGTCCTCGATAAATTGGAGGTAACGGGCCATCTGTTGGTTAAAGTGGGAGTTATACCCAAATTCCTCTTCCCGTTTTCCTAGTGCAGTGTTTGCCAAGCTGGGGATTGTGGCTGCTCCCATTGCAATCCCTGTTGTTTGTTTATACTATATATACCTTCAAATTGGAAGCTGTTATTAAGCAGAAATTTTTAGTATCCTTCCTGTAGATTCTGCTTCCCTGGGCAGGGCTTCCCACTCCTTGTTAAAAGCTTTGGTTACTGCTCGTATGCAGTAATTTATGTGAGAGGACTATGTACAACACTTAAACATCATTTGTGACCAGGATGGAGTCCTGCTTCGCTTGGATTTTCTTGATCTTTCTCAAGAAGTCCATGGAATCCAGTATGTGCGATTTTTTTTTTTTTTTTTTTTTTTTTTTTTTTTTTTGCTTTAAACAATCTGCTTGATCTGCACCTCAAGGTATATCGAGATAGGTTTGTTGATGGAACCTCTGCTGGCTATCACTGGTCTGTAAAGGAGGATCAAGTTGATTTTTGTGTGGCTTGGAAACACCAAAAAATGTGAGTCTTTGGTGGATGACTGTTGGATTTGTGGAGATCATCATTTAGTAGAGTTTCCTCCTTGAGGTTCCTGATTTCATTTAGGACCTCTTCATAGGCATATTTGATCCTGCACCCGACTCCTGTGGCATATTCAAAACAGAATTTATTACATGACAAATAGCAATATCTCAGTACACCAGCAAGGTTGTACCGGTTTCGGCAAAAGCCTTCAGCAACCAAACTTGATAAGACCAAAAGGATATACAGCTGAATTTGTCTCCCTTTTATAATATAGTCTTCAGGCGCCCTCTTGTGCACATACAAATAATTAGCATATAGATATAATGATACTCGTACTGCAAACATAATTGCCTAAACATAACAAAAACTGTATGTGAATGCAAACGCATAATTAAAATTGAGATGTTTCAAAATTGATCATTCAAACCAGGGGAAAATAGAGCCCCTAGCTTAATCCACATTTTTTCTTTATTAATCAATATTGTATGTAGTATATGGGTGTCTTTTTTTTTCCTGAACCTGATATGGTCAATGACCATAAAACTAAAAAAATCCTGTTGAATGCTTGGAAATTTATTTCAATAAAGAACTTGAACCATTCTTGTTTTTGATATCACTCAAATGTTCCCAGTCCTTATTTTAAATTGACGAGACGTTTCTCCCACATAGAATGCCCAAAATTGCACTGGGCTAAATATATAACCCACGAGGTATTGCAATTGGCAAAAAATGGGACATTATATACATGTGGACAGTTACGTGATGTAAAGCTCTGGGACTTCAACACTCTAGAACAATAAATGCAATTGCCACATGAATAACTACCAAATATTGATTGGCCAGTCAAAGGAGTTTGTATACTTGTACATGAACCCTTGTTATAAACTTTTTTATGACGACTAAATAACTGTCACAAAGACTGCCCCTTCCAAAATGATTAAAGTCATCTATCCCCAATGTAGTTATTCAGAACATCATCTGATCTTAAATGCTAATGTCTTTGAATGATGTTCATGAAACTCTTAGTATTCCTCCCATAAGTTGTAACTAGTCTGAGTGGCTGTGATTTTTCCCTGACTCTAACCCGATACGTCAGTAACTCAGATCTGTCCTGTTGATTAGCAAACCGGTTGCCTCTAGTGGTCAGCCACTTGATACCCCCTGCTCTTGAACCTAGATATTAAATCACTTCTATGGATATCGTATGTGGAAGAACTTGAACAAATCCTTTTAATACGAAAAAACTGTGACTTTGGAATATTCTTGATGACATGTTGAGGGTGGAAGCTTGCAGCATGTAGTAGGGTATTGAATTGTGGGAATTTCCTGAATGCTTCCCTCTCCAGAGTGTCCAAATCCGTTCTTCTAACTGAGACATCCAAGAAAGTTGTATCTGATCTAGAAAAGGTTAACTTAAACTCATTACCCCACATGTTACAATTCAAATATTCCAGAAATTCCATAAGGAATTCTTCATCCGCTGTCCACACCAACCAACAGTCATCAAGATATCTTCTCCATATATCCATTTAATTGATATAAATATTATGCCTAGTGTCATATATCAACTATTCTTCCACATACGCCATAAATAGGTCTGCATAAATGGGGGCAAAAGATGCCCCCATAGCAGTACCCTGAAGTTGCCAAAAGCATCTATCTTTAAAATAAAAGATATTATGGGTCAGGACCATTTCTGCCATGCAAGTAAGCGTGTTAGCCAGGTTTGTACATATTGGCTCGATCCAGCCAACATTGCAAAGCTATTAATCCTGCCCAGTGGGGGATATTAGTGTACAAGGAGGTGACATCTAGAGTACATAGGAGCCAGTCGGATTCCAATTGCATATCGGAAATAAGAAAGAGAAACTGGGTCGTGTCCTGTATTCTAGAACGTATAAAAACCAACAGTGGTTTTAAATATAAAGTAAGAAATTCAGACGAAGGCTCAGTTAGAGCCTCTTCCTGAAACAATCGGTCTACTGAGCGGTCTATTAGAATCCTTATGAATCTTTCGCAAGAAGTAAATATACTGCTTATTGCGATGATCTACCTTAAGATGAAAACAAACTTCCTTTGTTATAATGCCTTCATCCTCTGCCAGATTAAGGAAATGATCAATATCTTGTTTAAATTTCATAGTTTGGTCAACAACCATTTCCTGGTAATGAGGTCTGCTATGAAGTTGATGCTCACCCTCAGCTTCATAGTCCAAATCCTGAACCACCACAGCTCCACCCTTGTCCACAGAAACAATAACTATGTCCTTGTTGTGAATAAGATTCTTTAAACATCTTTGCTGCTTGTCCAAATTATCCTTCACCATACCCTGTTTGCTCAAATGCAGATGTAAATCACGAAGATCTGCATTCTGAAAAACTTGTACAATGGGTAGCATGGGTGGTTTGAATGTGGAGGGCCTTAAGCGAAAATTTCTCACTTCAGAAGAACGCTTCTCACTCCCCTTAGGGCTGTGAAAAAAAGATTTTAAATTGACTGCTACAAAAATTCACAACATCTTGTGCAAAGTTATACTCCTGGACATAGAAACCGGGCACAAAGCTTAATCCTTTATTTAACACCTCCATTTGTTGTTCATCCAATCTGAGAGATGAAATATTGTGCACATTATTAGTATCTAAAATTTGGTCATGTTTTGAAAAATTTCCCCAAGACCCATGGTGTTTATGATGCTTCCTCCCCCTTGTCTCTGAGACTTGTGTCTAAAGGGAATCTCCCTATGAAACTTGATTCCAAATTGTTAAGAACAGGGGAAACTCCAGTGTGGCCATCCTCCCAATCCGTATTGGATGAAGAATCTTCAACAGAAATCGTAGACTCCCTATATCCTTTTTTCAAAATAGATTTAGGCCATACAGCTCTCGATTTTATGGGGGTTTTACCAAATTTAACCCTGGGACGCACTTCAAAAGGCTTACCCCTATCATCACCAACATGTCGGGTGAACTTCTTAATTTTTCTTTAAGAGCAGAATCCAATACAGACAACTCTTTACCAAGTTTGTCAATGCAATCCTTATAACATGAAAGTGTGGAAAACCCATCCATAGTTTTACTAACCAGTAGTACGTGGGCAGCTTGTTCCTCCACCTTCCTTGTTTTCATAATACATGAGAGTGTTGAACATATTAAGAATTTTCACACTCAAAGCTGGTACATCTGTATCCATAATATCTCCTCCTTTGTCTATCTTCATGATTCTCCTTGTTTTATCCTTGCTTGGATTGATCAGTGCTCAGGTTTCCTCCTTGCCAGAATTGTATAATTTCCTTCTAGCTGGTTATTTTATCTTGCAGATGTGTACCTCACATTTGTTTTCGAAAATGGTAATGGTGAGGTTGGGAGGTAGGGGTGAAAGAATTGCTATAATTTTCTCTGTTTTCTTACTGGTATAGTGTGTATATTGAAGCCAGTGAGGTGGTTGCTGTTCTGTTTTTTGCTATGAAAAAATATTTTAGGTTATTTTTCTATGCTAGGAGTTTCAGATCAATGATTGTGTCAACCAGCTCACTCCTTTGGGTGTGGTATGAAGGTCACTCCTCTGTTCAGGACATTGTCTTCAGTATTGTTTAGTGGTTTTGTGGAGTGTTTCCAAACTGTGTTTTCTTTGTTCCTTCGACCTTGCCTGCTGTTGAAGGTGTCATGCGGGGGGGGGCAAAGATGCTTCAGATCTCTCTTCTCCCCCCATGTTTCATCGTTGGTGTAATGTTCCTTGTGATCTGTTGAGTTGTGATTGGTATTGGTCCTGTGAGTGCTGAGGTTGTGGTGTAGGTTGTGTAGTGTCCTCCTGCTGTGTGGTATCTCTTTCTGTTATTTCTGCTGCTACTTGTGTAAGTTGGTGGTCCATTCTGTTGTGTTTATTATGGGGATCTGTGGTAGTGGGTCTGGTTCAGGTGTTTTTTCATGCATGGGGAAGTCTTGTATTAATTATTTGCTTGCCTGGCTCCATTCACGTTGTTGTGTGTTGAGGAATATAAGTAGTATTGTCTGTACTGGGGCCTGTGTCTGGGTCTCCTTGAGAAGCAGTACATGGGGGGATGTTGTGGGGTATTTCTCATCTAGTATCTCAATGAATTTTTCTAATTTTATCTGCTTTGATCTTGGTTTTGAAGGTGTTTTCCTTCTCAATTCTTGTATTGCCCTTGGTTTGGCCATATTTTCCTCATTTTGTGCTATTTCTTTTTTGGTTTATTCCATTTGTTCCTGGTAGTGTCGAAGTAATATTTCCACTAGCTTCAGTCCTGTTTCTTCCAGGTCATTGCTCCACTCTGTTTTCAGCTTCTGGTCCATGTTTTGCCATATGTTTTTTATGAGCTGAAGACTCCTGGGAATAAGTTTTTTTACTATGGCAGTGATTTAAATAAACTTCTTCCCATTGCAGGTTTTTGACACTCTTAAGCATTTTTTTCCAGGAACACCTGACTGTTCTCTGTGGATACACTAGACTGATGGTTGTCTGTGCCAACTTCACCAAATTGATTCTGATGATGTCTTGGTTATAGACTAACAAGTGCTTTATCTTTTTGGCTCATTACTAATAAATTTTTAAACTTTTCGCTGGCTCGCTTGTCTTCAGTAACTTCAGTTTTTTGGATTGTTTGTATTTGAACTTCAAATTCTTTAGGGTCAATTGCCGGTTTATAAAGGAACCCATTTTGGCGGGATGGTTCGCTGGTCCCTGTTGCTATGGTTGTGCTGTCACTAAAGATCATTGTTTGGTGTGGGCACAGTTTTTAGCCTAAATGGTTAAGGGCTAAACAAAAAGAAAAACAAACAGTGCCTTCCAAACCAAATCCTAGAGATAAATCCCCCTTCCAGTGGTTGTGGAACTGACTCTAAAAACCTCTGTTAAAAACTTCCAGGCTAAAAACTTGTGGCTTACAAGAAAAAAAAAAAAAAAACACTTGGAGTGTCCCTGTTGAAGTACCACATTCTCCAAAAGAATATAGTTGTGAAAGATCCGTTGCAGTATCACACATCAGACAGGTGGTTAAAAATTGAAGTAGTACTCTCAAAGATGAAACTTGTCTAAAAACTTCTCTCTCTTTGTAAATACTACATAGTAGGCAGATGAACACTTCTCAGATATTGTGTTAAAGCTTGTAACAACATGCACTTATTTCAGCTGTTCCAAGAGAGGAATCCAGGATATGTCCACTTTCAGGGGTCATGCCTTTGGTGAGGGATGGATCACTACCGGGGGTGCAGTCTGGGACACTGCTTTGCCAAGCAAGTTTTACCAGTTTCCAAAAACATAAATACTTGTTAAGGTAGGGATTGTGGTGCATAGTGTGTTAGTCTAGCAGCTTGTTAAGAGGTGCTGTCTTTCTGCTGTACTTGAACATGATTATCTGGCCAGTATTGCAAAGAGTTATAGTTCTGATCTGTTTATGAGCTGCTTCCTGTAATTTGGAGTATAGAAATTGATTCCTTCCACATTTGTCTTCTCTGCAACTCTGATCAAGTCACTTGACAATGGCAGTCCTAGGTTATCTTTGCGAAAAGGCACTTTTACCCAGTGAGCTGGTTACAAATGTTTACAAATATATTAAAAAAAAAAAAAAAACCTCTCCATCTTGTGGAACTCAAAATATTAAGTTTGGCATGCTTTTTTGTCTGCGGTTTGAGCCTGGAAAGCAGTGATGTTGAAGTTTTCTGTGGACATCTTTTTCCAGATTGTCGTCTTTTTTTTTGATCTGTGAGCAACTGTAACTACAATTTTACAATTATACTGTCCCTCAGGATGAACCCACAGTTTCTAATTGTGATTTAGGATGTTTCACTGAACCAGTCTCAGCCTCATCCCAATTTTCTTTGCACAGCAGAAACTTAAGGGTGGGGCTTAAGGCTAAGTTTATGGTGGCATCTTTGGTGTTTTAACCGTGGTGTGCAACTCAAGGAAGATGAACCAGATGTTCTTTACCTGTCTGCTCAGGAGAGGGACATTTGTTGTTGCCAAGCAGATTGTAGTCAGTGTTATGTTTTGCTACTGGGCCATCAACCTCCTGTTAATTGTTACTGTGAAAGTGCAGTCTAGCAAAGTAGGTACTTCCAGTACTTTAAGAATATCTTCATAGCAGTTATTTATATTGTGTGAACTTTGTCCTCCCTACTCACATTAACCGAGCAGTAATCCCACAGACTATGTCAATGAGTCTATTTGAGGGCTTAGTGCATTGAGACTGTTTGAGCTCTCTCTCCTTGCTCCGGATTTAGGAATACAACAGAAACAAACAGTAGTCCAGAAGCTTCTGCGATTAGTACAATTTATTCCATTTAATGCTTTTGTTTTTAAGAAAAAACTTCTTCATATAAGAACCATTTAATCCAAAAAGTTTGTATAACGAATTTAAAATCATGTGATTTCCTAGCTCCCAACCATCTCCCTGTATTCTTAAAGCCTTTGTTCTTGGTAGCTACCTTCATAAACTAAAAACTGTCAATAAAAAAGTAGTAGCAATGGTGAGAACTTGTACGTTCATACAGTGTTTAGAAACTTAACTCCACATTTTTAAAAAAATACTATAAAATTATATCTTGTGTACAAAGTGCTTTTAATTTTAATAAACAAGAGATTGAGGTATTTTCATTTAAAGTTGGCCAGCTTCTTTCATTTTGTCGAAGCTGCCAGTAAAGTTCTCTCTCTTCTATAGGGCCGGTGACCCAGGTACCACTCGCATGTTAGGAACCTCTTTTTCTAATATAGTAAATTTAAATTCATGTCCTGGGTTATCCTGTGTATGTTTATATAGAGCATTTGTTTCTCTTCCGTTTAATGTCATAGTTGTGGGAATAAATTCTGTCTTTTAGTTTGTGCTGTTTTACCTTTGTAAAACCCTGGACATGTTTGACACAGTGCCCAGAGGTTTCACAGTTGAATTTTCCTGATACTTAAGTTTTTTGTTTTAACTAAAAAGTTCTCCCTCCGTAAGAGCAGGGTCGATATTTGTTCTTTTTCAGATTATTGTTGGTAATGCTAACTTTATTCTCCATTTCTAAAATGTTCACATTTTTACCTTTTTTGTTATACACCGTGACAGACATATCACCTACTTTTTCTCTAACCTGGCCATCTTCTTTTAGTATTGTGCAAGTTTTATCCAATATCCATTTGATAAGTTCACTATCCAGTGTGTAAACTGTGTTCCTTATGAGAGTTGGGTTCCGCTCCAGTGTGGTTTTGTGTAAATAATTATGATCTTTATTTAAAATTGGGACATAGTTCCTATCTCTCTTATTGGTAATTTCACACATCAGGTTATTCGCACATTTTTCTGGGTAACCTCTTTTTTTGAACATTTCTTTCAGAAGACATTCATCCAAGAAACTTTCCTCTAAGGTGATCTTACAAATTGCCCCTTCACTACTGTTCTTTTTTGTTTAAGTGGATGAACACTAGTGAAATGAAGGAAGGGATTAAAATATGTTGATTTTCTATAAGTTCTAGATTTGTATAACTACTAGTAGATGTATCTTTTGTCAACAGTACATCTAAATAAGCTAATTCTTCACCTATCTTGTGTGTGAACTTGAGGAAACTTGTACTTTCATTAATATCAAGAATCCTTAATGTTTTCTCCTTCTTTCTAGACAATAAAGATGTCCACATATCTAATATACAGCCTGCATGAATCCATTATTTTATTATTAAACAAGTTCCTTCCCATTGTATCAAAACTATATTCGCACAAGTTGCGAAGTACAAGTGGAACCCATTGGCCACCCCTTTCTGCTGCAGATATTGCGTTTTGAACATAATATAATTGTTTTTTAGCACTTTTTCAAGCAGTTCTTCGTATAAATTGATTTTATCTTGTGAGATCCCTTTACTTAATAGTTGTCCATGTAGTAGTACTAATAGTCCATGAGCCACTGAATACCCAACTCGTGGTATTAATGTATAGATGTCTTGTTAAGATCAGGTATAACTCCTTGTCTAACTTATTTTTACCCCGAAAGTACAACAATCCCTGCAGACATGTTGCTGTTGCAAAGCAAACTGTTTCAGTTTCTCTTCAAGAAACTTATAGGCATAAGTAATGGAACATCTGGCATCTATATTTTTCAATGCATCTTCGTCACCCCATATATGGGTGGTATTGTGGGGGTTACAACATTCAATTAGTTATAAATCATTCCATTGGTTTCTGATCCTTCTGTATGACGTTTTATTCATTCTTCGAGGTTTAAGCGTCTTCAAATAACACTTGATGTATCCTATCCGCCGTCATGTTTTTCCATGACTACAACAAGCCCTCCCTCTTTATCAGGCTTCATGAATCTAATGTTACAGTTCTTCATCTTTCAGTTTATACAACTCTTCCCTAGTAATAATATGCTCATTAACACCTTTTTTGTTAAAGTTGAGCATATTTCTCGCATCCAGTTTACACATTTTTTCAAACTGCTGCAGGACTGGTTGTACTGGGGGTTAAGGATGCTCGAGACTCTCAAACCTCTAATAGCCATAGAAAGATCATTAAAAATTACATTAAAATTAAGCTTCCTGACATATTGCTTAAGGCCCATGAATACATTTGCAATATCAGAGTTTTTTGCGGGAACAAATGATAGGCCACTAGCAAATCACCACAATGGTTATCTGTAGGATATGATGAAAAATTGTAAATTTTGAAATGCCTGTTGGTATTTGTCAGTTATACAAGGTCGTTCATTTAGTTTCTCCTTAATGTCCTCATTTGCATTGTGCTGGTTCAATGCCAGTTCGTTGTCTATGACCCCCGATTTTTCCAGTTTGGTCTGACCTTTTGTGGAGGTGGGACTGTGTTGCATGAATTCCACTGGTTCCTCTATCTTTCCCTTATCCGTTTTGAATGCCGCAAAGGGGGTATTCTAAAGGATCAGCAGAATTGTTAATTTGCGTCTCCAAGGGTTTCTTGACTGTCATGATTTTGTTGGCCGTAGTTTGAATGATTTTTGTTGTAAATGTTACCCCTTACTTGTGAATCAGGTGGGCTGGGGTATGCTTTATCATTCAGGTAATCACGCCTATCCTGCTCTAACATTTTAATTTTGCTACTGCAGATTTGTTGCATTTGTGCCTCATTGCTGCTAAAAATGTGAGCATAGAAAAGCTTAAATTGTTCGTATGTTAAGTCATGCGTAATCAAATTGTGTCTAACTTGTTTGTCTATCAGTTCATCCATCTGCTTAGTACTATATTTTATCAGTAGCTCCATGTATTCACAACCATGCATATTGAACATGTCTAATAAATCTTGGTGGAGAGCCGAGTTGCTTATTAGGCCCATGGGGTATTGCCAAATACATAAGCCTTTAGGGTACCCTTCTAGATTAATAGATTCTATAAAGTAGGCATTTTCAAGTTGTAACTTTTTGATTTTGAGTAATTTATAATCATACTCACTGAAACGCTTTATAAGGGTTGCAGTGTTTTGTTATTGTTCCCTGATTGTGTTCCCTTGTAGCCATTCAGTGAGTACTGGTATATACTGCCTGTAGTATTACTTCTCCCTACAGGATACAAGTTAGGGGCTTGAGGGTAATTGGTCAGTCATGTTCACATTTGTACCGCTTTCCATTCTTGTCAGCTGCTGGTCCTGAAACAGGTCAATTCTCTCCTTCCTTTGTTAGATGCAACAGCATCAGGGGAAATGTGATCCATCCATTGTGTGAGCAATTAATGAGTATTACCAAGGCGAGATTGTCCACTGATTTTGAATTCATTGATATCAAACTCCGGGAACAGTTTTTCTGAAACGGCTATAGCACTGCAGACAGTATTCATCCACAAAGCAACTCTAAGAACAAACACTAAAATGCCCAAACTATGAATCGAACAGAAAAAATGATAGCCGTGGAGCTTATTCTGCCCATTAATAGTTTATTTGGTTAGATAAACGCTTTCGTTTCTAAAAATAATCTTTTTCGTTTAAGAGACATTTAGAACATAAATCATGTGCGTATGTATGTTTGTGTGTATGTGTGTGTGTGTGTGTATATATATATATATATGTATGTATATGTGTGTGTATATATATATATATATATATATATATATATATGTATATATATATATATATATATATATATATATATATGTATGTATCTATATATATATATATATATATATATATATATATATATATATATAGTCTGCCTTGTACCAAGCTCGGGCCAGCCAAAAACTCTTCAGCTAAGATGTTCTTCTTGTTTCACTGTTGCAGTCATAACTGTAGAGTGCTCCTGCCGGCAGGCAGCCCGAGGTCGGCCAGAATTCCAAGGTCTGGGTCCGGCGTCGGCTGTACCAGCAAGTACCCTGACGTCAGAACGTAAAGGTATAAAGCTGACAGCCGACGCCATCTTCTCCAGTCTTTCTTGCCGTGCGGTGGAAAGCAGCTCGCAGGTTGTTGGTTGGCGGATTCTGGACAACGTGTTTTGCTTGTCGGTCCGAAGACTTTTTTCTTCTTTTCTCAAGCTAAGTACCCCGTTGGGGAAACTTTTTTCTTGTTCCTCCGATGTCAGAAAAAGTTAATAATTGTATATCGTGTGGAAAACAAATACCTCATAAAGATTTCCACTCTTACTGTCTTCCTTGCTTGGGCCCTGACCACGATGTTTCTTGCTGTCGGTTTTGTGCCAGTTTTAATTCTCGTACGATTAAGCGTAGGTGCGATTGGGCCTTGAATTATTTCGGTAGACTGTTCAATTATAGGATGTCGTCGGATACTTTACCGACAACCGGAATTCACAAAAAACGCAAGGACAAGGGTAGGCCTCCGAGGTCCAAACAGGATACTTTGCAGCCGGAGCCAGCTTCGGGTTCGGCTGTCGTCAGTGAGGTGCTTTTGCAGCCCCTGTCGTCAGCCACTTCGGAACTGATGGCCGACACGGACTCCCATGGGTAGCCAACTAGGCCCAGTATTTTATCTGCTGCAGGACCTTCGGACGTCGCTCCTTCAGATGGGTCCGGAACCGCTGTGCAGGTACCGGCTTCTGAAGGGGTTTTCAGGCCTTCTCATCACCATTTCTACAAAGACAAAGACTCCTGTTAAGCCAAGGGTTTCTTCTCAAGCTTCTTCGGATTCAGCTCCCAAGACCCAGAAGCAATTATTAAGGATGGCTGAAGATTTGCTTACTATGATTAGGGGTTCTCACCCTCCTCCTGAAAAAAGGCCTAGACAGGATATTCCTTATGATTCCTCTGATCAGGATTCTGTGTCTTCAGTCTCTTCCTCTGACCAGGATTATTCTTTTCCTCCTTATGAGGATTCTGATGCAGAGGACTCTATTCCCTCTGCTTCTCCCCCTGAAGATTTTTCTTTTGGGGAAACCTTGCATGAGATGAGAGAACATTTTCATTGGGAAGGCCAGGATTATTCCACTTCCAATAAGAGACTTAGGGAATTTCTCCTTCTCCCACAACACAGACCGTTGGCTATTCCTCCTGTTCTTGATATTGTGGATGATGCCTTCTCTGAAGCTAACCTGAATCCTGATTCCTTTCCGCCTGCTCCTAAGCCGGATAGATTTTACAGAGTTCCTGATTCCCATCAATTTTTGTTCAAGAACCCTTCTGCAGATCCTGAAACTATTTCTCAGGGTTCCAAGGCAGCTAAGGCCGCTTCTTCTAAAAATCCTATTTCCTCTGAAAAGGATTCTCGTGCCTTGGACAGATGGGGCAAAAAGGTGTATACTTCTGCTACTCTTTCTATTAAAGCTTTAAATTGCCAGTTTCATATGTTCAAGTATCAGCAATTTCTTTTGTCTGTTTTAAAACAAAAACTTTCTATTTTTCCTGCATGTGCAGAGGACAAGGAATTACAGGATGTACTGCATGCAACTGAACAAGTTAGCAAACATAGTTTACATTGTGGTTTTGATGCCTTGGAGGCTTCTTGTAGGGCCGCAGCCTCTGGTACTGTTATCAGGAGACATGCTTGGCTTCGAGAGCAGAATTTACCTGAGCAAGTTAAGGCTAAATTGTTAGATGCCCCTGTTCAGCATGATGTTTTGTTTGGATCTAAAGCAGAGGAGGTTATTAAAAAGATGGAGGATAAAGCGAAATCTATGCAGACTGTTCAAGATTTCTTACAAGTTCAGCCCCCTAGATTTTCTAGAAATTGGCCCTCTAAAAATTGGTCTTTTCCCACGTCTGATAGGCCTCAAAGGGGAAGATATAGACGCTCCAGAGGTCGGGCTCAGGCCTCTTACAGGTCCAGACAAATGGACTGCTTCATCCCCTAGAAGGGGAGAAGACAGATCTCAATCACAAAGGAAACAGACCCAATGACTCTGTCTGCTGGGCTACAGGTCCTCCTTGCCTGGAAGCCCCTCTCGGAGGAAAACTTTCTCTTTTCTACCAAAATTGGACTCATATTACCAAAGACAAATGGGTTTTAGACGTGATTTTAAGAGGTTACAAATTCCACTTTCATACTCTGCCAAGGTCTATCGGTTGGCCAGATCTGCCAAAACATCAATGGTCAGATGCCTTAAATCAAGTGGACGCTTTATTGGCCATGAGAGCCATAGAGCCTGTTCCACTTTCAGAGATGGGAAAAGGTTTTTACTCGAGGCTTTTTCTGGTCCCAAGAAAACAAAACTCATGGAGACCTATTCTGGACCTTTCAGTATTAAACACCTTTCTGGAAATTCCAAAATTCAAGATGCTTACTCTACAACTACTACTTCTAATGCTCTCCCAGGATGCTTGGATGGTGACATTGGACTTAAAGGAAGCCTACTTACACATTCCCATCAGGCAGGAACGCAGAAAATACCTCAGATTCAAGGCAGGTTCAAGGCACTTTCAATTCTCTGTACTGCCCTTTGGCTTATCTACTGCGCCCAGTGTCTCTACCAAGTGCCAGGCTCCAGTAGTAGCTTATTGCAGACTCCAAGGGATTCAAATTTTCCCCTATCTGGACGACTGCCTTATTCAGGCGGACAGCAAAGATCTTCTTCTTCAAAATCTGCATTTTGTTCAACGTCTTCTCCTTCTGGGATTTTCAGTGAACACAAAAAAGTCACATTTGATCCCCTCTCAGCAAATGATCTTTTTGGGAGCTCTTCTAAATACAAGCTCGCAAAGGGCCTTCCTCACTCCAGAAAAACAATTACAGCTGGCCTCAATTTTCAAAACCTTGGCTACTTTAACTCAGCTCACTGCAAGGAAATTCCTGCAGGCATTGGGCTACATGGCTTCTTGCATCCTGTTGATTCCAAATGCAAGGCTACATATGAGAACTTCAATGGTACCTAAAGAGTGTATGGTCACATCATTACCACAGTCTGGACACAATGATTCCACTGATTCCCTGCCTCCAAAAGGAGTTCCTTTGGTGGTCCAGGGCTTGTGCTTTAAACGAAGGGAAACCCTTTCATCTGCCTCAACCTTCTCAGATCATAACCACGGACGCTTCGGATTATGCTTGGGAAGCTCATTTTCTAGATATTTGCCAGCAGGGCTCTTGGACAAAGAAGCATCTTCTCTGGCACATCAACTTGAAGGAAATGTTGGCAGTCCAAAATGCTCTTCTAGCCTTCCAGAATCTTTTGAATCCAGGGCCTCTTCTGATTCGTACAGACAATACCACAGTCATGTGGTACATAAACAAGCAAGGGGGCTCTCACTCTTACCCCCTTTGCAGACTAGCCATGAATTTGTGGGACACTGCTCTAAATCTGAATCTGCATCTTCAAGCTCAATTCATTCCAGGAAAACAGAATCTCTTAGCAGATAGCCTAAGAAGAAACCTTTTGGATCCTCACGAATGGATGCTGGACCCCAGCTTATTCAGCAAGATTACTGCAGTTTGGGGTTGTCCTCAGATCTGTTAGCATCCCATCTCAATCATCAGTTGCCTCTCTTTTGCACCAGGTCCTTCCACAAAACAGCTTGGAAAGTGGATGCCCTGTCATTCAGCTGGAGGAATCTTTCAGGATATGCCTTCCCTCCTCTTCTGCCTCTGGTGTTACTGAAATTAAAACAGGACAAACCCAAGATTATCATTCTGATAGCTCCAAATTGGCCTCGGCAGTTTTGGTATCCAACTTTAAAACACCTATTCTTGGAACCTCCTTGGATTCTACCTCTGATCCCTTCTCTTCTGTCCCAGCATCAGGGTCAGATGCTACACTCTCAAATCAAGACTCTATGCCTGGCAGCTTGGCTCTACAAGGGCCTTTGATTCCTTCTGCTCTTTCTAAGCAAGTTTTGGATGTTCTTTTAGAAGCTAGGCGGCCTAGCACTAGAAAATCTTATGCTTCTAAATGGAAAAGATTTTGTATTTGGATGCAGGACCGAGGTTCCAACCCTCTTTTGCCTGACATTTCCTCCATTTTACTTTACCCCTCAGACCTTTTGCTTAAAGGCCTCTCCTTTTCTTCCATCAAGATTCATGCTTCTGCTATCTCAGCTCATTTCAACACTGATCCTCCCATCCTTTCTCACCAGCTGGTGAGACAATTTTTGAGAGTGGCTAAGAATTTAAGACCTCCCAGAACTCCTCCTGTTCCTGCTTGGGATCTTAATTATGTCTTGGAGAAACTTACTTTGCCTCCTTTTGAGCCTGCTGCGGTTTCGGATATCAAGTTCTTATCCTGGAAGACAGCTATTTTGTTAGCTTTGACTTCTGCCAGAAGGGTTTCAGAGTTGCAAGCTCTCATGGCTGTCGAACCATATATTATCTTCCACCAAGACATAGTTTCCTTGAGGATCAATCCTACATTTATGCCTAAGGTGAATTCGAAAGTGGCTCTAAATGAGACTATTCACCTTCCTACCTTCTTTCCAAATCCTCAAAATAAAGGGGAAAGGATCTTACATTCATTGGAAGTACACAGACAACTACAATTTTACCTGGACAAAACTAAAGATTTCAGAAAATCTGATCAATTGCTTATCTCTTATGCCTCCAGTTCTCTAGGTAAGGCTATTTCTAAACAAACTATTTCCAAATGGATTGCTCATGGAATAAGGTTTTGTTACTCTCACTATGGAAAACAGATTCCAGGTACTGTTAGAAGTCATTCTACTAGAGCAGGTGCCACTTCAGCAGCTTTTCTCAGAGAAGTTCCTACCAAGGACATTTTGGAAGCTGCCACTTGGAGTTCAGTGCATACTTTTTCTAAGCACTATAATCTCCCTCTGTATTCTAAGTCTAGGGCAGGCTTTGCCTCTGCTGTTTTGCAGGGTCTTCTACATAACCTCCTCCCTCATTCACAGCTTTGGGATTCTACCCTACAGTTATGACTGCAACAGTGAAACACGAAGAACATAGTACAGTTGTGTACACCTACCATAAATGTAGATGTTCGAGTGTCTTCACTGTTGCAGTCGGTGTTTCCCTCCCACCAATCCCCTCTTATTCTTGTTTGTTCTCTCTTCCACTTCTTTTGTGGTGTATTTGTGTTTCCCTTTGGGACACCTATTGGTTTTTTGGGGGCTTCTGACATCTTTGGCAAGAAAGGCTGGAGAAGATGGCGTCGGCTGTCAGCTTTATACCTCTACGTTCTGAAGTCAGGGTACTTGCTGGTACAGCCGACGCCAGACCCAGACTTTGGAATTCTGGCTGACCTCGAGCTGCCTGCCGGCAGGAGCACCCTACAGTTATGACTGCAACAGTGAAGACACTCTAACATCTACATTTATTGTAGGTGTACACAACTGTACTTTCTACCCATAATCCCCTTCTCCCTGTTACCCCAGATCTCATTTGCCATGTTTTCGTAAAGCCTTGTTCAAGCCCGCTGTCAGCTAAGTCTTTGATATTTTTTGATATTTCTGAATAGTTGTGTTATCGGAAAGTGTGTTACTTAACTTCGCTTATATTTTCCTGTACCTGTATATCGCCAAGTCTTTATCCACTTTTCTGTTAACTACCTGTTGGTAATGTGTGTTCCATCGATAGTACACTCCCTTCTCTCTACCCGCTTTGGTAAACTTCCTGTACCATTGTTGGTATATTTTTACTGTAATCTCTAACTAGCCGTAGTTGTTTTTTGGTTGTTGTAGTCTGGTTTTACCGGTATTGTATATTATATTTTTGTGTTAACACATCAAACAATGCCTGAAGTGTGGGTGGAAAATGCTGAATAGTGACTCTCAGGATGATTGTGTTTGGGAGTGCCTCATCTCTCGGTACAATCGCCTTGCTCCTTTTGACAAGGTTTTAGTTCACGTTTCTTGAATCAGCGTAAAAATAGGCTGATTTTGAAAAGCCTTCTTAATTGACTTTCTCAGAGGCTCTCTCTGCATCACAGGGTTCACCCCATCATAGAAAATAGAAAGAGGCCACATTCTGTTCCCTCCACACCCTCTGGTGAGAAGGAAAGACCACCGAAACCAAAACTTCAAAAACATTCTGATCTGGACCAGAAGTCTTTGTCTTTGGTACCCGTTTCAGTACCATCTGTCAATAGCATCAGTGCTGACATCTATGGCACCGATTGTGACTGATGCAAAAATTTTGACGTCGACCCCGATTTATGGCTCTGAGTCTTCCCACTGTTCCTCTAGCTCAGATGGGCACGACTGCCTCTATCATCTCCAATTTGGAGATGGTGGTGCCGTTAGATGTGCAAGCACATACCCGTTACTCCCCGTCTGTGTACCCCTTCTTGGGATAGGCTTTTATAGTCCCTTCTTAGAGCATCCAGAGTCCCCTTTGGGGATATCCACTAGATCCACCAGGAGCCCTTCCGAACTCCATGTGGTGCGCCTTGTGGACCAGCTGCTGACAGCCAGGCGAGCCCTTCTAAGACTTGGGATTTCTGCATCACAAACTCTGTTTTACTCTTCTCCTTAGTCATCCTTGCAGGTTTCGAAGTCCTCCGAACCAAAGCCTCTCTTGGCACCCTCTGCTTTGGTGCCAGTAGTGGATCTCACTTTGGCCTCTGTGACGGCCTCTGGCCTTCGGTTCAATTGGAGCCAGGTATTCCTCAGTCCTGGGATTGGACTACAGGCTTCTTGGTCTCGAGTTTGGTGCCAACCATTTATACGGTGCCGTCCATGGCGCTAGTTGCCCTGCCTGTAGCGATCCAGCTTGAGGCTCCATTCCTGGGAGCAGGCTCAACTGAGCTGGTGTGACCCTGGTTCCGATGTCTTTCTCTGTTCCGGGCTGCCATCCCTGTTCGGGCGGCCCTGCCTTCTAGGTGATTGGGAGGGCTCTTGCCTCTCTGGGCAAGCCTTCGGCGTTGGAATCTCCATGTCCTACCCCTGTGCTGCAGCTGTCACAGGCCACCATCACGGACTGAGCACTGGAGCCGCAGGAGACTTTTATTGCAGGGTCTCCTTCCCTCTGGGTCCTCCTCAGAAGCTCCCACTGAGGAAGTTCCTAGGAAGAAATAATGTAAGAGGTAGCACGTGGACTCCACTGATGAGTCCCTCACAGAGGATACGGGTTACGACGAAGGGGAAAGTTCCCCACGATCACACCCCCTGAAGATGTCTCCTTCAGAGACATCATTGAGATCTTGAAACAGAGGGGTGATTGGAAGCCCAAAAACCCTTCCTCTGAGGAATCTGTTTTTATGCAGGCTTTTTGTGCTTGACCATATACCTCTTGGGTGATCCCACCTGCAGACCAGTTGGGTTAGGTTGTGGTGCAGTGCACCTGGAAGAGCCCTGACGCTGTTGAATGATCCTCAGGAGAACCAGACAAGATCCTCTCTCCCCCTGAAGAACATCCACATCCTTGGAATCTATTTCTAATTCGTCCATGAAGTTAATTTCACATGCAGCCAAAGGGGCAGCTAGAGTTATGGGTTCAGGCGTTATGAGACGTCGCACCTGGATGCACCTGTGTGACTTCGTTGATACTTTTAAGTCTTCCTTAACGCTCCAGTGGAAGTGTCTTCCCTGTTTGGCATAAAGTAAAGGACACGCTAGCCAGGTGCGAGTAGGACGGTAAGACCCTGTCTGCGGTTGGTGTATGTTTCTCCACTCCTCAGCGTCCCATTTACAGGAACCAGAGAAGTGGAAAATTGTGGCACAAAAATGTCTCGGGGGTCCTTTTCTTAACACATGTGGCAAGTTCACCCCCAGAGGCAGAGGGGGGGCAACTCTTATGGAAGTTGCCTCTACAGAGGCAGAGAGGGGTCCACGTATTCATGGTTTCAGAGATTCTTTCTCTGGACAGCCCTATCAGCACTGCTGAAGAGCGGCCCGATTGCTTTCCTCTGGAAGCGATCAGAAGACGTCTTTCTCTGCACCCCAGTGCCTGGTTATCAATTACCACTGATTCTTGGGTGCAGAAGATCATTTCCAGAGGTTTCCAAATCCCATTAGACTCCTACCCAAAACCACCAAAACGAATTCCAGACGTTCAATCCAGTCTAAGGGAAGAAGCAGCTCTACAAATAGAAATGCTGTACTTAGGGAGTCATCCAGAAAGACCCACCAGACCAGATCGGATCCGCGTTTTATTCAAGCTGCTTTTTGATGCAGAAAAAGACAGGGGAGTGGTGACCAATTTTGGACCTCAGCTGTTTAAACGAGTTTATCAGCCAGACAAAATTCTGGATGGTCACGGTTCAGTCCATTCTCCCCTTTCTGGAGGAAGGCGATTGGATGTGCCTCATAGACCTTCAGGATGCGTATTGCCACATCAAGATGGACAAACACTCCAGAAAGTTCCTTCGCTTCCGGCTGGAAGCCAGCCATTGTCAATTCCGTGCCCTGCCCTTCAGACTCTCTACAGCCCCTAGAATTCACCAAATGTATGGCTACAGTGACAGCTTACTTGAGACTACAAGGAATCCGGGTGTTTACATATCTGGACGATTGGCTCCTCACTGCTCCCACCAAACATCTACTGGTAACAGCCTTGCACTACACCCTCTGTTTGGCGCATTGCTAGGGAATCTCCATAAACTGGGAAAAGTCCAATCTAACTCCAATCAAAACCTTGGCGTTTACAGAGGTGACATTCAGTACCTGCTCTTGCTTGATCTCTCTCCCAGATCACAGGCTTCAAATACTAAGGATCCAGCTCCGACTGATACTCTGCCATGACTTGGTTCCGGCTCGATAGGTCCTGCATCTGTTAGGGCCAATGGCAGCATCTATATCAATAGTACCCCTATCAAGGCTTCACATGAGACTCTTACAGTGGCCTCTGTTAACCCAGTGGTATCCGAATCAACACCCATTGTCCTTCCAGATTCAAGTTACAAATCAATGCAAACTAGATTTTTCTTGGTGGATGAAGCCAGACAGAGGTTTGGAGCTGATCCTTCCACCCCCCCTCAACCCAGCATCATTGTGACCACAGATGCTTCCCTGATTTTGGTGGGGGGGGGGTTCCTGGGGGCTTTTTCAGGGAATGATTGTCCAAGGCACATGGTCCGATTTAGAGATCAATCTGCATGTAAATGTTCTAGAACTGAGGGCAGTGCTTTTGGCATTGCAAGCATTACAGTCTGCCCTTCCTCCGGGAACAATTGCTATCCAGTCAGACAACGTTAGTCATTTGGTACATCAACAAACGAGGAACTAAGTCCTATCCTCTATGTTAAGAGGCCATGAGAGTTTGGCAATTGGTGATAGCTTCCAACTGCTTTCTGATAGTGCATATCCCGGGGAACTCCAATGTGATCACAGACAAGTTGAGCAGATGCTTTCTCCTTCCTCATAAGTGGTCCCTCAACTCCACCTTAGCGGCAAAGATCTTCAGCCGTTTGGGCCAGCCATGCTGTGACCTATTTGCCTCCCCATCCAAACACATGCAGCAACTACTTCACCCTAATTCTAATTCCCCCGCAGGGGGAGTCCCCGAGGGATGCACTTATCCGCGATTGGCCCAGGGGTCTGCTTTATGCTTATCCTCACATTCCTCTAGTTCTGAAGAAAGCTCTTCGGTTGAAAAGCAGACTGATCCTCCTAGCACCATATTGACATCGACAGGCACGGTTCCCCTTTCTCTGGCCTCTCCTTTGCAGACCGGGGACCTTGGATCCAACTCCAGATCTGATTTCTCACCCTCAAGGGTTGAGACACCCAAACATGTCCAGTGTCATGCTCACAGCTTGGCTTCTCCACTTCCGATGATTGCCAGGCATTGTAATCTTTCCTCTCCATTATGTGATATTATTCTGGCTTCGCATAAACCTTCCACCAGAAAACTTTATGCTTACAAATGGAAAAGATTTTCTATTTGCTCTAGACAGAGAAAACTATATCCTTTTTCTGCTCCAATCTCTGCTGTACTCCTGTACCTATCTAACTTCGTTGAGGAGGGCGTCGCAGCATCAACTATTCATGTTCATTTAGCTGCCATTTTGAATTTTCATAATGGTTTTGGTGACTCCTCTTTAATGTGTCTGAGCAAAGCCTTTCTGAAAGGAATCTGTCATTCAAGACCTCCAATTAAGCAGCCCACAGAACCCTGGAGTCTCACACTTGTCTTACAATCTTTGACACGGCCTTCTTTCGTGCCAGCAGCCACATGTGACATCAAGTTTCTGTCTTGGAAATCTCTTTCTGGTGCCAGTTACTTTGGCCACATGCATTTCTGAGCTCCAAGGTCTTTGTACCAAGCGTCCTTAATTGATTTTTTATCACTACAGACCAACTCTTCCTTCCTTCCCAAAGTAATGTCTGAGCTCTCTGATAGACTATTGATTTCATGTGTTTTTTCCTAATTTTTCCAACAAGGGAGAGTTGTTTACATTTACTGGATGTTCACAGACTACTGAGATTTTACTTAGAACTTAAACGACCGGGAAATCAGACCAGTTGTATCCTTTTCTGGTCCAAAAATGGGAAAGTTTGTCTCTAAAGTGACCCTATCCAAATTGCTGAGAGACAGTATAATTTTCATTTATAACCAAGAAAGAAAGTCTGTTCCACCAAACATCAGAGATCACTCCACCAGATCAATGGCAACTTCTGTGGCATTCCACTCCAGAGCTTCAATGGACAACATCTGTCTAGCAGCTATGTGGGCTTCCCCCCCATACCTTTATCACTTATTACAAGTTGGATCTGGTCTCCAGCGGAAGGGCATCCTTTGGTTCAGTGGTGCTCAGGAATGTTCTTTCACAGGGCTTTCCATGGATATAAGGTAGCTGGGGACTCTGTCTCATCAGTGATGAGTGGAATAACTATAACATCAGATAAATTGTCTCACCTTAATGTTCCTTCTGTGTTGATCTTCATCCATTCATCCCTTCCCACCCTCCATTCATCATTTCCCACTTTTTAGTTGACACTTATAACTTGAAAGTATTAAGAAAATTCAACTGTGAAACCTCAGGGGTAAAACTGTATGGTGCTGTCTCAGACATGTCCAGGGTTTTACATAGGTAAAATGGAGCGTAAATTAAAAGAATTCATGAACACATCTATGAGATAAAACAGAAGAGAGAAACAAATGCTCTGTATAAACGTAAAATTAAAAGCATTTTCTAGATGAGATCTAATTTTATAGTATTTTTTTTTAAAATGTGGAGTTTGTAAACATTGAATGTTCAAGTTCTCAACATTACTACTAAGTTTGTATTGACTGCATTTAGTTTATGAAAGTATCAATGACGTATAAGGGCTATTTCAGATTACAGGAAAATGGTTGGGGGCTTGGCAATTGCATGGTTTTAAATTTGTTATATAAACTTAAATGGCTGTTATCTTAAGAAGTTTTTTCTTAACAATGAAAGTGTTTATCTAATTGAATAAATTCTATTAATGGCAGAAGCTCCTGGGCTAGTGTTTTTTCTGTTGGATTCTTTGCTCATTTTATTCGTTCTTGAAGCTGTTCTGAGTTTATCACAAGTGGTCTAGATTCACAAGAGAACCTTGATGGCTGAGGCGAGCTTGCTTTACCATTCCTTTGTAGAGGATAGACTATTTTGCCTTCTGTAGCTGTTTGGAGTTTTTTCTGCCATACAAGCATGTATCCTTGTTAATTTCATAAGTCAGTTTCTGTATGTGCTCACTCATGGCTTGGGAGAGAAAACTGAGCTTTGGAGAAGACATGCTTATATACATCTTTAATATATTTTACCAAAAGAACAGGCATGACACAAGGACTTGTGGAAGTGCCTACCCACCCTTTTATGGGGCTTGTCTTCTGTGTTGTGCCTTCCTGATGGATCTTGTTTTAGAAGAGACTGCTGATTAATATTTTTTTATACTGGGTAGAAGCCCTTAATTAAGGCTTTGTAGAAGAAAAAGTGGTGAAGCATTTTGAGTCACTTCAGTGATTTGTTGTCCAGGTACAGAGAACTCATGCTTTGCACATAGAAGCTTATATTCTCAGAGTATTGTACAGTGGAGCTAAATGAAGTTAAGGTAGGTCACGAGTTACATAGTCCAGCTGTTTTGCTGAATACTTGTTATGGATATTCTTGAAATTAACATTTAATACAGACTGTGTACGTAGTTGTAGCTTCTGTGTACTGATCTGTTGAGTTTGGATTTCATACTATTTGCTGCTGTTAGCCCCATGGACTATGATGTTTGCAGATGACGTTGTGATTTGTAGTGAGGGTAGGGACCAGGTTGAGGAGACCCTGATGAGGTGGAGATGTGCTCTAGAGAAGAGAGGAATGAAGGTCACCAGGACTACGACAGAATGTGTGTGTGAATGAGAGGAAGGATAGAGGAATGGTGAGGATGCAGGGAGTAGAGTTGGTGAAGGCGGATGAGTTTAAGTACTTGGGATCAACAGTTCAGAGTTATGGTGAGGGTGGAAGAGAGGTGAAGAAGAGAGTACAGGCAGGGTGGAATGGGTGGAGAAGAGTGTCAGGAGTGTTTTGTGCCAGACTGGTACCAGTAAGAGTGAAAGGGCAGGTCTTCAAGAGGGTAGTATGGGTTGAAGACAGTGGCATTGACAAAAAGGCAGGAGTCCGAGCGGGAAGTGGCAGCGTTAATGATGTTAAAATTTGCACTGTGTGTAACAAGGATGGACAGTATTAGGAATCCGTATATTAGAGTGTCAGCTCAGGTTGGACGGTTTGGAGACCAAGTCAAAAGGCGAGATTATGTTGGTTTGGACGTGCTGAGGAGGGATGATGGGTATATTGGGAAAAGGATGCTAAGGATGGAGCTGCCAGGTAAGAGGAAGGCCTAAGATAAGGTTTATGGACGTGGTGAGAGAGGGGCATGCAAGTGGTTGGTGTGACAGAGCAATATGCAGAGGACTGGAAGAAATGTAAACAGATGATCCACTGTGGCAATCCCTAACGGGAACAGCCGAAAGAGAAGACTATTTGCTGTTTGTTTAATTTGGCTGCAGTAGTAGTGCATAGATTTTGTGCCACCTTTATGATCGTGTTAAAATTGTGATACTAATTTTTTTTATCTTGTACTGTTTGGTTATATGCATGCACACGTACTTTTTTCATGTTGGTTGCTTATTGTAATTCAGACTTGCAGTAGAGTTTTGATTGTACCTTTTTTATTTCGTTTATTATCCTGTCAGTTTTATTACTTGAATTTTCCTTTCTAGGTTGGAGAGGCAGCAAATGTTTTAATCAAGGCAGCTTTGCCTTTGACTACAAGTGACACAAAAACTGTCTCAGAATGGTTTGGTCAGATGGCTACTCTGCCTCAAGCATCCAATTTGGCTACTCGAATATTATTGCTTACTTTATTGTTTGAGGTAAGTTATGAAAGAGCATGGTGATTGAAATTAATTAATATTTTATAGTCAGTTTTTAGCATTCATTAAACTTGTGTGCTTTAACCCTTCAGTCTTCAAGCTTGACTAGGATTTTTTGCTGGTATTGCTCCTCAGCACAGCAAGATTTTAGATCAAGAATGGATGGGAATAAACAGCAAATATCAGCTTGCCCATTTTGGGTGGAAGTATTTTACTGCACCAGTACTTCACATGGGGAAGGCACCGAATTGCATTTTCATGTTTTGGGGTTTTTGGATTTTTTTTTCCTCCTGCCCCAGAGATAATTTGGCTCCCCTCCCTCTGCTTGCTTAATCAGCCCATTCATTCCTTTAGAAGTCAAGAGCCTTGCAGCCTGTTTATTACTTTTAGGGGCTGATGGAGAGCACTAGACACTGGAGCAGTCACCTCTCTGAGGCCGGTGGAGTTTGTACTTAAAGGTCCTTAACCCATTGTATGTTCTAAGTTAACCCCGTGATTTGGTGTGCAATGTGTGTCAGCAATGACATGTCCCTTGATTCTGCAAGTGATGCAAGTCCTCAAGACTGCCCTTCCTCTGCAAAGTTGTTTCTACAAGGGATTCTGTAAATTGAGCCACCCATCCTTGCCATTTTCTTCAGTCTTTCTTGCCGCGTGTTGCCTGAAGCAAAAGCAGTTCGCAAGTGCCGGTCGGCCGACTCCTGAGATTTTCAATTCGAATCAGCCCAGTCATTCCTTTAGAAGTTAAGAGCCTTGCAGCCTTGTTTCTACAAGGGATTCTTTAAATTGAGCCACCCATCCTTGCCATTTTCTTCAGTATTTCTTGCCGCGTGTTGCCTGAAGCAAAAGCAGTTCGCAAGTGCCGGTCGGCCGACTCCTGAGATTTTCAATTCGAATCAGCCCATTCATTCCTTTAGAAGTCAAGAGCCTTGCAGCCTGTTTATTACTTTTAGGGGCTGATGGAGAGCACTAGGCACTGGAGCAGTTACCTCTCTGAGGCCGGTGGAGTTTGTACTTAAAGGTCCTTAACCCATTGTATGTTCTAAGTTAACCCCATGATTTGGTGTGCAATGTGTGTCAGCAATGACATGTCCCTTGATTCTGCAAGTGATGCAAGTCCTCAAGACTGCCCTTCCTCTGCAAAGTTGTTTCTACAAGGGATTCTGTAAATTGAGCCACCCATCCTTGCCTCCTCCCCTGAATAGAGGCTTTGTCAGCACTCTCATCCCCCTCTTCCCCCATGCCCCTAAAGCTGTGAAATAGCTGTCAGTGTTCTCTTCCGTGTGTGTGCTGTAGCAGGTGTTCTTGCCACTGTTTGAAATAATTTGCCTCGGTCGTAGTTGGGGTAGAGTAGTCAGAATTGCATTTCACTCCTGCAAGTAGCACAGAACTGGAATCCAGTCATGATTTGCAGGCACTTTATTATACACCTTCTTATACGATGTTCGTGTTTCACTGCTGCAGTCAATACACTTGGGTTTTCCTGCCGTCAGGCAGTCCCGCAGTCGGCCAGAGTTCCAAAGTCTTGGTCCGGCGTCAGTTGTCATCACCTTTTCCCTGACATCAGTGCGCCAGGGGTGTATACGATGCAGCTGATGCCATTTTCTTCAGTCTTTCTTGCCGCGTGTTGCCTGAAGCGAAAGCAGTTCGCAAGTGCCGGTCGGCCGACTCTTGAGATTTTCAATTTGAATTTCAGAACAGAAATCTTCAATAAAGCTAAGTACTCTGTTGGGGAAACTTTTCTTTGCCTCAAACCGATGTCAGTAAAAGTTAATATTTGTATTTCTTGTGGGAAACAAATACCTCATAAGGATTTTCATTCTTACTGTATTCCATGCCTAGGCCCAGACCACGATGTCACTAGTCGATTTTGTGCTAGATTTAACAAATGCACTATTAAACGTCAGTTTGATTTTGCTCGCCACTACTTTGGCCAAAGGTTTAATTATAGCCTGCCGTCGGAACAACCAACGACCGGAATACATAAAAAATGCAAAGACAAGGATAATGACAGGCATCTGAGGGCCAAAACTGATGATGAAGCCTTTTCTAGGCCGGTCGCCGGTTCTCAGTGAGGCGCTTTCGCAGCCCCTGACACCCGCTACCTCTGAACCACAGGCCGCCTCTGACTCCCACGTGGAGATGGCTAGGCCTCAGGATATTCAAGGTGTTGGGCCTACCGAAATTAACCCTTCAGATGAGTCCGGAGCCGCTGAGCAGGCATCGGCTTCTGAGGGTGTTTTCAGACCTTCACAGCTTACCATAAAAACTACAGCCAAGCCTAAAACTCCTTTAAAGACAAAGAAGCAAGTACAGCATTCACCTGGACAGGCCTCCATGCCTAAAAAACAGATGCTCAAAATGGCCGAAGACTTAATTACTCTGATCAGGGGTTCCCATCCACCTCCTGATAAAAGGTCTAGGCAGGATACAGATTGATTCCTCTGACCAGGTTTCCATTTCTTCTGATTCCTCTTCAGACCAGGGATACCCTTTACCCCCCTATGAGGACTCTGATGCTGAAGAATCAATTCCTTCAGCCTCTCCTCCTGAGGATTACTCTTTTGGGGAAACTTTACATACCATGAAGGGAGCATTTCCACTGGGAGGCTCAGAGACTTTGTTATTGCCTCAACACAGCCCCCTTGTTTTTCCGTCAGTGTTAGATATTGTGGATGATGTCTTCTCTGAATCTAGTTTAAATCCTGATTCTTTGCCCCCTGCTCCAGTCAAGCCTGACTGGTATTACTCAAATTTCTTTATAGAAACCCTGTTGCTGACCCAGAAACTATTTCCCTGGGTCCCAAAGGGGTAAAGGCTTCCACGGCTAAAAATCTAGTTCCCTCTGACAGGGATTCTAGAGCATTAGACAGATGGGGGAAGATTGCACTTCTGCAACTTTAGCAGTGAGAGCTTTAAATTGCCAGTTTCACATGCTTAAGTACCAACAATATTTAATGTCTCTGTTAAAACAAAACATGCTTACAAGTTCAGACCATCTGACTATAAGGAAATGCAGGATTTATTGCATGCAGCTGAACAAGTGGGAAAACATACTCTGCAATGTGGTTTTGATTCATTAGAAGCTTCTTGTAGAGCAGCAGTTACAGGATCTGTGATTCGAAGGCATGCTTGGTTAAAAGAACAAGTTTTACCTGATCATGTTAAGGCAAAATTATTGGATGCTCCTATACAGCAGGATATTTTATTTGGTGTTAAGGCAGAAGAGGTATTAAAGAAAATGGAGGATAAGGCAAAATCTATGCAAACAGTGAAGGATTTCTTAAAGGTACAGCCACCTCGATTTAGCAGAAATTGGCCTTCAAAGAATTGGTCCTTTCCAGTGTCAGACTACAGAGGCAGATAGACGCCCAAGAGGCAGATCTCAGCACCAAGGCTCCTACAGACCACAACATTGGAGTTGTTTCAACCCCAAAAGGAGGTGAAAACAAGTCACAACCTTATAGAAAACAGTCCCAATGACTTCCCCCTTCAAATGCCAAGCACTTACCTTTTGGATGCTCCCTTAGGGGGAAAACTAGCACTTTTTTCTCAAAATTGGCATATGATCACCCCAGACAAATGGGTTCTGAATATTGTCTCACAAGGTTACAGGTTCAACTTTCACATTCTACCAAGGTTAAAAGGAATGCCAGACCAGCCACAAAATCAGTGGGCAGAGGTACAAAAACAAATTACAGCCCTCATGGACATGAGAGCTATTCAAAAAGTGCCACAACAGGAACATGGACAAGGATTTTACTCAAGACTCTTCCTGGTCCCCAGAAAAGACAAAGCCTGGAGACCCATACTAGACCTCTCTACTCTAAATACTTACCTGGATGTTCCAAAATTCAAAATGTTGACACTACAGCAGCTTCTACCCATGCTGAGCAAGAAGGCTTGGCTTGTTACTTTGGACCTCAGAGGCATACCTGCATGTCCCTATCAGACAAAACTGCAGAAGATAACTCAGATTCATAGCTGGTTCAATGCATTACCAATTCTCTGCACTGCCCTTTGGCTTATCTACTGCACCCAGGGTCTTCACAAAGTGCCTGGCACCAGTAATTGCATTTTGCAGACAAAAAGGCATTCAAATATATCCATACTTGGACGACTGCCTTATTCAAGCAGAGAGCAAGGACATTCTTCTAAAGCAACTGGCGTTTGTAAAAAAGTTGCTAGTTTGCCTGGGGTACATAGTTAACGAAAAGAAGTCAAATCTAGTGCCCTCACAAGAGATAATATTCCTGGGTGCCAGCTTAAATACAACTGCCCAGATGATTTATCTCACGCCAGGCAAGCAAGAGCAACTAACTTAGTACTTTCAATTGATGGCAACAAAAACCCAACTCCCTGCAAGAAAAATTCTGTAGGCCTTGGGATTCATGGCATCCTGCATTCTACTAATTCCATATGCCAGACTGCATATGAGGAAATTACAATGGTACCTAAAAAGTGTTTGGACTCAACACTGTCACAGTTTGGAAGCAGTTATACCACTAATTCCCTGTCTACGACAGGAGTTTTGATGGGTACAGGCATGTCAACTCAACAAGGGACAGCCCTTCATTCCACCCACAGCCAGGCAGACACTAACAGATGCTTCGGATTACGCCTGGGGAGTACACATGGCAGGAAATTGTATTCAGGGCAAGTGGGCCACAGACCAAATGCACCTTCATATCAATTCACACATGTTAGCTGTGCAAAATGCCCTAACAGCTTTCAAGGGCCTTCTATATCCAGGACAACTACTCTTAAAGACGGACAACACCACAGTTATGTGGTACATAAACAAGCAAGGAGCACTCATTCTTATCCTGTATGCAGACAAGCCATGACCTTGTGGAACACAGCTCTATCAAGTTCACCTGCAAGCACAATTCCTGCCAGGAAAGAAAAATACTCTGGCAGACGACTTGAGCAGAAACATCATGGATCCTCACGAGTGGAAATTGAATCCACAAGTATTCAGCATAACGCAAAAATGGGGGTGCCCAGACATAGATCTTTTTGCCTCCCCAGTGAATTGCCAACTACAAAAGTTTTGCACAAGGACTTATCACACTCAAGCATGGAAAGGGGATGATCTCTCGTTCAACTGGAAAAGCCTAAAAGTTTATGCATTCCCACCACTACCTCTCCTTTCAAAGGTACTCCTAAAAGCCATACAAGAAAAGCCACAGATGATCCTGATTGCCCCAGACTGGCCACGCCAGCACTGGTACCCAGTCTTGAAGAACTTAGCTGAAGGACCACCATGGATTTTACCTGAAACTCCCCACCTGCTGACTCAACAAAACAACCGGATCCTGCACAGTCAGCTCAGAACCTTAAACCTGGCTGCATGGCAGATTCCTTAGTCAAGCAGACAACTCCTCTCTCTAAAGCTGTTATGGATGTCATTTTGGAGGCCAGGAGGCCTAGCACCAGGAAATCTTATTCAGAAAAGTGGAAGAGATTATATGCCTGGAACCAGGCTCAAAGCTTTGACCCTCTTGTCCCAAATATTCCTCAGATTTTACGATACTTAACTGAGATGCTGGACAAAGGACTACCCTTTTCATCCATTAAGATCCACGCCTCTGCAATCTCAGCTCATTACAACACAGATCCTTCTATTTTCTCTCATCCATTGCTAAAACAGGACCTCAGATGGGGCTAAAAACATAAGACTGCCCCGGAGAGCATCAACTTGGGACCTCAATTTTGTCTTGGAAAAACTAACTTTACCTCCTTTTGAGCCAGCCAATTCAGCAAAATTAAAATGTGTAATGGAAAACTGCTCTGCTTCTGGCAATAACCTCAGCACGAAGAGTCTGAGTTACAGGCACTAATGGCAGTGGAACCTTTCATCATTTTTCACAGACAGGGTTTCTTGAAGAACAAACCCTTCATTCATGCCAAAGGTAGTCTCCAGTGTGGATCTTAACCAAACTATTCACTTGCCAACCTTTTATCCAAATCTCCAGAATAAAGGGGAAAGACTTCTGCATTCATTGGACATTCACAGACAGTTATGCTTCTACTTGGACAAAACAAAAGCTTTCAGAAAAATTGAGCAATTGTTTGTAGCATATGCTATGGGATCACAGGGAAAGGCTATTTCAAAGCAGACCGTTTCAAAGTGGATAGGACACTGTATCCGTTTCTGCTACACACAGCATGGGAAACCTGTACCTAGTAACATTAAGCCACATTCCACCAGGGCAACAGCCACTTCAACTGCTTACCATAGAGGAGTACCTACCAAAGATATCTTGGAAGCTGCAACTTGGAGTTCAATGCACACCTTTACCAAGCATTATCACTTGCCTCTTTTTTCTAGATCCAGAGCTGGCTTTGCCACTGCAGTGCTGCAGGGCCTCATAGCCACCCCAAATCCTCTCTAGAACCAGCCACCCAACCTCAGATTTGTGATTCAAACCAAATGTAATGACTGCAGCAGTGAAACACGATGATCGTAGTAGAGTTTTGTATCTACCATAAATGTAGATGTTTGAGTGTCTTCACTGCTGCAGTCCAGGTTACCCTCCTTCCATCCCGACTATCTTATTTGGGACTTACACACACTTTTCTACCCTGTACTACCTATGTGGTGTATTTGCTGGTAACTGAATATTTTGGTTTTATTGCACATGTATGTTTTGTTTTATTAGCAATATGTATTGCCTACCTATTTGGGGGCACCTGACATCTAGGGCAAGAAAAACTGAAGAAAATGGCATCGGCTGCATCTTGTATACCCCTGGCGCACTGATGTCAGGGAAGAGGCGACTGCAACCGACGCTGGACCAAAACTTTGGAACTCTGGCCGACTGCGGGACCGCCTAACGGCAGGATAACCCAAGTGTAATGACTGCAGCAGTGAAGACACTCTAACATCTACATTTATGGTAGGTGCAAAACTGTACTTTGCCACTGTGACCACAGATGCTTCCCTGATAGGGTGGGGGGGAACTATTTCAGGGAAAGACTGCGAGGCACATGGACAGATCAAGATGCACATTTGCATATCAATGTCCCGGAGATGAGAGCAGTACTTCTAGCACTGCAATACTGTCAGGACACTTTTCCTCTAGGGACAGTTGCAATACAGACAGACATGTCAGCGGTCTGGCATGTGAACAAACAAGGTGGGACCAAGTCTTATCCTCTTTGCCGAGAAGTCCTCAGAGTATTGCAGTGGGCAACGCACATCCTGGGCAAATCCAACGTAATAGCGGACAGACTGAGCAGAGCAGACTTGTTGCCCCACGAATGGTCCCTCAAACAAGATATTGCGGACAGGATCTTCTGCAAATGGGACCAGCCTTCCTGCGACCTCTTCGCCAGTCACAACAACAAATGCAGAAGCTATTTTGCCCTAATTCCCAGCTCCAGGTCACTCCCCAAGGGATGCTCTTGTCCATGATTGACCCCCGGGTCTTCTCTATGCATTTCCACCAATTCCCCTGATATCCAAATTCTTACAGAAAGCAAAGTCGCTGGGAAGGACAATCATCCTCGTAGCCCCTTATTGGCCTTGGCAGATTTGGTTCCCATTTCTTTATCATATTCTGAAAGATCCATGGATCCTGGACCCAGTTCCAGACTTGACATCCGTCAGGCGATCTTCACCAGTCATTGCAAACACTGAAGCTAACCACTTGGCTGCTCCAATTTCCTGCATAGCCAGGCTCTATAATCTTTCCCATGACACTAGTCAGATTTTGTTGGCTTCCCACAAACCTTCCACCAGAAAATTGTATCATAGTAAGTGAAACAGATTTTCCATTTGGGCTTCTTCCCACAACATTGACCCTTATCAAGCGCCATTGTCTTCGATCTTACTATTCTTGACCGAAATCTTCAGCAAAGGAGCAGCGGCAGCTATGATACGAGTACAATTAGCTGCTATATCTAATTTCCATCCGGAAATTGATGGTTTGAATATTATGGCTCACCAATTGTCTGAGGCTTTTCTAAAAGGTTCCTTTCACATAATGCCTCCAGTGAAGACACCTTATTACCCCTGGAATTTGAATTTTGTGTTATCTAGTATCATTCTTCCTCCTTTTGAGCCTGCATAATTTTGTGAACTAAAATTCTTGTCATGGAAAACTATCTTCTTAGTAGCCTTCACTTCAGCCCGTAGTGTGTCAGAGCTCCAAGCCATTTCCATCAAGCCCTCTTACATGGTCTTCCATACTGTCAAAGTATCTTTCAGAACTAATCCATCCTTTCTGCCCAAAGAGTACGTCTCAGAACTAATCCATCCTTTCTGCCCAAAGTATGTTCTGAGGTTAACATTAATGAAGTCATTCAGTTGCCCGATGTTAAGTTGTCAATCTCGCCTTCATTCTTGCTGGATGGGTTCGGAGCCGATCCTCTGCTCCGACTCGGCCACTTACTAAAGCTCGAGAGCTTATTTTACTGGCTCGAGGCAATCCTATATCCCATGATGCTAGGCGATAACTCCCCAGATCTCGTTTGCCGCTTTCGCTTGAGGTGCGTTTTTTTACCGGCTCCTGGTAAGTCTTGTATATAGAGAGTTCAGTCACCCTTTTTGAGTTTAAAGTTATTTCTTTCAATAGTTAGTAACTAGCCTTAACTCTATTACTTTTTTATATACCTTCCCTTATATCCCTCCCCCTCCACTCTTAAGTTAGGCCTTAAGCCTGCCCCTTTCCTAATTTTTCTTAGGGATCTTGTGAGTGTTTTGGTGTGTCAGTATCCCTATTAACATTTTATTGTTAATTTATAATTTTCGAGAGTGCGTGTGTGTGTGTTTTTTTTTTGTTTTTTTTTCTGTTACTTTTGTGAACCCTCGACACTATGTCGAAGGAACCTAAAGAAGTTAAGGTCTCAGGCTTTAAATAAGTGTGACTCGTGCTGTCAGAAAATGTCTCTGACAGATGGTCACACTTCTTGTGTTTACTGCCTGGGACCCCTGCACCTGCAGGACTCTTGTTCAGTGTATCATGCATTCAGTCCAAGAGTCCTGCAGGAGCGCAGGAATAAACTTATAATGAGGGGCTTGTTAAAGCCCGAGTGCTCCCCGACTAAGTCTGCGTCGGGGAGGCCCTCGAAACCTGCAAAACCGTCGGCTCCAAGTACTAAGCCTTCGGTTGCTGGCTCCTTGTCTGTGCCTAGATCGGCTCCGGCTGGAGCCGATCCTTTTGAGTCACAAGTTCCGGTCTCAGCACCACTCAGTGCCGATACCTCTGAGCCCATGCTTTCGCTGTCTGCTCCGGCTGGAGCCGACGTGTCTTCGGCTCCGTTGGCTCCATCTAAGAGGTCAAGATCCCCTTCATTGGAGTCCATCCATTCGGCTCCGAGGTCTCCCCTGCTCTCGGAGCGGAGCCATCAGAGCCGATGATCTTGGTCGTCCAGACTTTCAGATCACGACCTTGAGAGAGTGGTAAGTAGGCTGTTAGTCTCAGGCTTTGGCCCGGATGATCTCTAGCCCGTCTCATCAGACGGTGGCTATTACGACTCCACCTATTTTTCCTCCTTCGACTCTCCCTCAGAGTTTGGAGCCGGAGCTCCTCTGAGCAGTGACCGTTGTGGTGTCGGAGCAGATACCTCCCCCTTTGGCTCCTTCGTCTTCCGCTCCGATCTCCTCTTTGATACCTTCATTGGAGGGATCCGGGCGCCCGATCTCTCTCGTCGGCTCCGAGGGGGCGAGTGGCATCGGACCATTGTCCGACACCATTCTCCCTCTCGGAGCGTCTGCGCTGGTGAACTCTGCCCCGACATCGGCCTCGGAGCCTTCCCTGTTGGTGCAGCCTGGGGTTCCTACCTCTTCGGAGCGGGGGCCCTCTGGCCTTTCTGATAGGGGAGCCTTCGAGGTGATGAGGAGCGTACTAGCCCCAGGGCTTAGTCAACGATCAGCTCCATCAGCTCTTCCCACTACAGTGCCTGCTGATGTCTCTTCTCACTCTCTTGCTCCCGGACCCAGAGATCCAACGCCTCAGGTTTCCCCACTGGGAATTTCTTCCTCTACCGAGGCTTCTCCTGACCTGTCAGTGGAGACTTCGCATAAGAGGGCATGTGGACTCCCCTGAGTCTATTACATCTGACACCGACTTGGATGAGTTGGAGGGATCCCCAAAGTCCCCCTCTGAGGATGCCTCTTTCTCAGTCATTCTAGAAATCCTGAAGCAGAGGGGGAACTGGTCTTCCCTTAATCCTTCCGAGGACGAGTCGGTGTACCTGGAGGCGTTCGGTTCTCGACCCTCCACCTCCTGGGTGTCTCCGCCTTTCGACCCCCTTATGGAAGTAGTGGCTTGGAAGGCGTGGTCGGCCCTGGATTCGGTGGAACCCACCCCTCGGAGGCCATCTAAATTCATTACAGCACCAGTTGACAAGCAATTCCTAACAAATGGTGTACCGGCGGATGCCATGGTGGTGGCTGCAGCCACCAAGAAGGAACTAGCTGATCCTTCAGTACCTATCCATCCTCCTAATAAGGATTCTAGGACCATGGATAGGTACGGTAAGCGGATGTTTTCTTCAGCGACCTTTGCTATGCGGTCGTTGAATAACCTGTGTCACTTCACCCGCCTTCAGAGAGAGATTCTCAAAGAGTTGGGAGAAGTCGTACAAGATCCATCAGCTGCTGGGTCCCAGGATAAAATAAACTCACAGCTTGGAACCCTGAACTCGATTAACTCCTCCATGCGTCTGATTTCATATGCAGCCAATGGAGCGAGTAGGGCCGCAGGCACAGGAGTGGCCTTAAAGTGTCACGCCTGGATGCGGCTGTGTAATTTTGCGGACCCTTTCAAGGCGTCCTTCACAAATTCCCCTTTTGATGGTTCGGCTTTGTTCGGACCTCAAGTGAAAGACACCTTGACCAGATGCGAGCAAGATGGCAAGACTCTTTCTGCCGTATGAGTCAGTTTCTCCACCCCTTCAAGACCATACCCTAAGGGTCAGAAGTGTGGGAAAATGTGGTTCCGCAAATCTCAAGGAGTCCCGTCTGACACAAAAGGTCAGTTTACCCCCAGAGGCAGAGGGGGTAACAACAACAGACGCCGCCCTAGGGGCAGAGGGGGTCCGGAAAACCAGGGTAGCAGGGAGCCTCTCTGACAAAACCCTTCCAGCATCCCTGAGATGTTGCCCGATTGTCCACCTTCGGAGGCAGTCGGGGGAAGATTGTCGCTGTACCCAATAAGCCTGGCTTTCCCTTACTCAAGACAAATGGGTACAGTCGATCATATCCGAGGGTTACAAAATTCCCTTTATCCAAACCCCAATTCAACAAAAGGAGCCCTTCCAGACGTTCCACCCGGTCTAAGGGAACTAGCAATATCAGAAATATCAAAACTGCTATCAAAAAGAGCCATCCAGCCAGTCCCAGCAGACCAACTAGGATCCGGAATCTACTCAAGGTTCTTTTTGGTACCGAAAAAGACAGGGGACTGGAGACCAATATTAGATCTCAGCAAACTGAACAAGTTTGTAAAGAGAACAAGATTCCGGATGGTCACGCTACAGTCCATTCTGCCCTTTCTGGGCAAAGACAATTGGATGTGCTCCGTGGACCTTCAGGATGCATACTATCAAAATTCACAGGCGCTCCAGAAGGTTTCTCCGCTTTCGGCTGGGGGCCAGTCGCTACCAATTCAGAGCCCTGCCCTTTGGTCTCACTAAAGCCCCCAGAGTGTTCACCAAATGTATGGCAGCGGTTACGGCTCACCTGAGACAGCAAGGATTCCAGGTGTTTCCATATCTAGACTGGCTCCTCACTGCCACCACCAGGCATCAACTTCTCCAAGCCAGAGCTTACACCATTCACATTTGCAGAGGGCTAGGAATCTCTACAAATTTCGAAAAGTCTGCTTTGTCGTCTTGTCAGTCTATTAACTTTATAGGCGCCAACTTGAACACCGTACAACTTTCAGCAAAGTTAACAGACCAAAGAGTCTTAGATATTCAAAACTATGTCCATGTTCTTCTTCAGAGCGACAAAATTCAGGCCAGGTATGTCCTGAAAGTATTGGGTCTTATGGCAGCCGCCATAACACTTCTTCCCCTTGCACGTTTTCACATGCGTCTTCTACAGTGGATGCTGTTCCGCCCAATGGTCTTTTCAGCAACTCCCCATGCAACTAAATGAAGAATAATAATAATAAAGAGTGCACCATGAAAGGCCAAGCTGAATAAAACTTCAAGAATCTTCAGATACAAACGATAATCCACATTTTATTGGAAAACAAACATCAAAGACTGCAGTGGTATAAGCGCTTTCGCGTTGCTTCTCAACGCTTCATCAGATATAAATGCAGTATAAAACCCCCCTCCCTTTATACAAAAAACATAATGACATCACAACATTCATTAAAACAATTAAACAATTAAAACAATATGACTTAATAAAAAATAATTATTGTTAGTGCTTCAGGGACCTAGATGTTAAGAAAGGCTTGATTGATAGCTTTTCATTGAGCCCAAATCTATGGGCTTGTAATTTCATTATCCACTTGCTCTCCCTTTCCTCTATTCTATTTTTTGAATTACCCAACCTTTTCCCTATGTTGACCAATTCCAAAACTTGAAAACTAAAACTGTGTGTACTTCCTAGTTCTACTATGTTTCGCGAGAGCATTGGCAATGTTACTTTTGCTGATAGCATAAACATGCTCTCTGATGCGCTCTCGTAGCGACCTAGTTGTCATGCCCACATAGAACTTCATGCAAACTTTGCATGTTGCTACATATACTAAATTCATGGATTTGCAGGTAGCATGATGTTTGAATAAATATCTCTTGTTAGTTGTAGGATGTGTGAAGGTGTCAGTAGTGGATACATGTTTACATTGATTACAAGTGTAGCATGGAGAGGTACCTATTTTATGACTCTGAGGTGCATTAGAATGACATCGATCATAGCATAACAACCTATTTAATGAGGGCATATTCCTGTATGCCACTCTAGGTTTTGTATCAACTAGAGAACTGATCGTATCGTCAGCCATAAGGATGCTCCAATGCTTCCTAAATACATTTAAAATATTGTTATTTCTATTAGTGAAAGGAATGACATTCCTACTGTGGTTGTCACTAACTCTGCTTTTAAAAGGCTGAGAATATCCGTGTGTTCTGTTGATCAAAGGTGCTCCATCAGATTGTCTATGTGAATCACCCAATGAAATGGCTTCACATACTTGTCTTGTATTATAACCTCTAGATAAAAAGTTCTTAGTGAGGTTCTGTTTGTGTTTATCATAAGCTGTTGTCTGGGATGTTAATTTGGAGATTCTAACCATTTGATTAGTAATAATGTTGTTGTATATATGCTTAGGATGCATACTCTCTCTATGTAATAAGTTATTTCTCCAACAATCTTTTCTATAGAGTTCAGTGTCAAAGCCCTGATGGGTGTTATTTACTTTAACATCTAAAAAATCAATAGTATCAAAAGAATAGGTGCATTCAAAACTAAGGAAATCTGTGGTGTTATTGAGATATGCTACGAAAGTTAAGAGTTGTTCAACAGTTCCCCTCCACAACAAAAACACATCGTCTACAAATCTGTTGTAGAATACAAGATGATCAGAAAAAGGTGAATCTTCATTCAAAACAAAGCAGTTCTCCCATTGTGCCAACACCAAATTAGCATAGGCGTTGGCACAAGGGGTACCCATTGCTACCCCTTTAGTTTGTAAAAAATAATTATCTTTGTAGCAAAGGACATTGTTTTCTAAAACAATCTCCAAAAGTGACATATACCTGTAGATTACTCGTTCAGACAATTTATGTTGCACCAACATAGCCCTAACAAAATCCATTCCAGTTATATTTGGGATGGAAGTGAAAAGAGACTTCACATCTAGCGTGACCAACAGATCATTTCTACAAAAACAAGATGAATGACCATGATTAGCTAGTTTCTCAAGAAAATCCATAGTGTCCCTTAAAACATGTTTAACCTCAATAAGTATAGGTTTCAATGCCTTGTCAAGATATATGGATGAAGGTTCAGTCAACCAACCACGGCTGGATACTATGGGTCGCATAGGTGGGTCTATTCTATTTTTATGGATCTTGGGTAAGCCCCTGAAAGAGGGCACCAAAGGTTTGTCTACCATCAAATATGTATACAGGTCATTGTCAATGATTTCATTTAGCATCAAGTCATATATGCTAGCATGAACATCTTTAATCAAACTATTAAGCTTAAAGTTAGATAAAGGTAAATATGCCTCAACATCATTAAGCATGTTCTCCATTTTATTACAGTAATGAGAGCTGTCCATAATGACAACGGCACCACCTTTATCGGCTTGCCTTACTACAATGGTTTCATTATTCTTTAACCTATGGAGAGCTTTCCTCTCATTAGTTGTTAAATTAAAGAACTCACATTTGGTGTCATTATTATAAAGTTCAAATAGGTCCCTTTCCACTGCTTGCTCAAAGGCATCTAACAATGGCTGCTGTTGGGGAATAAAGGTGGAAGGCTTTTTAAATGTAAAGCAATTGCTATCAATTTTTGTCCCTTCCTGTCCATAAAGCATCTTGAGAGCTATATTCCTAGTGAACATTTTGACATCTGCAATAATGTCAGTAATATCACTACAATCAGATGGAATAAATCCCAATCCTCTATTTAGAACTGACAATTCATCGTTGTCTAAGATATAATTAGAAACATTAACCACTAGACAATCATTTGTATCAGCATTGATAGTCCAATCAGGTCTTCGATTTTAGTACCTTTTTGTTGTGTATAAAATTGTCCTCTGCATTCTTCCTTTTCACAGCTCTGCCCTGTGGGGACCAAGTTCTTCTCTCGAAGGGTCTGAACGGCAGAGGAAAAGAAGGCGAACCGTCTCCCAAGGCAAAGAGCTTGTCTTCCGACTGAATAACAAAAGGATCAAGAGTAATTTGCTTTTTGCGCACATCTTGATTCTTAGAGCATAAAGTATTGGTTGCGACATCTGTAGGACTATCAGTGATACAATCAGCATGAACCAGTGCTTCCACAACTAGTGAATTGGGTTTAGAAGCCATCACGGAGCCATGTGCATCTGAAACAGGAACGTCTTTGCTACCGATAGCACTGGCAACTAAGGATGATGTCATCACAAGTGAGTTAACTGTATCGGCTGTATTTGGCTTGCCCGTTTTGTTAGATAAACTAACAGAATGATCACTTCGTGAGAAATTAGCTTCTCTGGGCCACGAGAAAACTTGAGATTGGTTGAAATCAAGAAAATCCCTCTCAAGTTTTCTTTTTTTGTCCTGAATGCAAAATTTAAGGGAATAAAAGGGTGAAAGGTTAAGAATTCTTCTGAGAATTGCCCAACAGGCCAAAAGTGACTGATCTGGCTGGTGAAAGGAAGCCCTGGATTTAGAGACAGCATCTACTCTGCAGTGCTTAAAGTGTGTTCTGACAACCAGGTAGCTGCTTCCAGATTACTCTGGAATCTACCACTTTTGTAGAAATTTCCAGAAGCAACTGCTCTAGCAGAATGAAACTTTTTTTATACCATGTCTGGCCTTGAGTGGCCTAGATTGCCAAGGACCAAAATTTGTTCCAACTCTGTGCCTTGCATGTCCACCACTGCTAAGGCTTGATAAAATGGTATCTGGGTCTGATAATTTATTAAACTGAAGGCCAAAGTAGTAGTATATAAACTTTTTTCCCCACCTATCCATAGCCCCTTTCCTTATCTGAAGGTAGGGCATTAACATTAGGTAGTAGCTTAAAATGTCCATCAGAAGCTATCGGATTCCTAAAATGAATTTAACATCCACTGGGACACTGTAGAATTTGTCTGGCCTCTTGGGGGCAGGAGGCTGAGAGACAGGAGCTGAAAATGTAAATTTGAAAGCATCCATAACGGACTCCATGATTAGGGGATGGAGTTGGCTGGAGTGTCCATCTTTAAAAGGCTGTAATCTCTCTTTTGGACACGAGATTTCCCTAGACTCTCACTCAAAATGGTCCAATTTTAAAGTGGTCTCTCCAAAGGATGCCTTTTCCACAAGGGAGTCAGGAAACAAGGCATCACCTGAGGGAACCTTGCCAGAGAAGTGAACTAGACATGAACAGGCTAATGAATTGGCACTGGAATCTGTGGCTTCTTTAGAGGAAAAAAATACTACAATAACCTTGTATGGAGTGAAGGAGCAGCTGTAAATAAAGGCAGTTTAACGGCCATAATGTCCTTGAATAAGCCCTGACAGAAGTCCATCTACTCTTTTTCCCTAGGTGGTGGAGGTAAGAAAACAGGATTGGTTTTCCGTCGCTTTTTCTTTGGGGTAATGTCCACCTGAACAAAGCACAGAGGGTCTGGCCCTAGCATACATCAGTCAGATTGCCAGGAATCTCTACCTTAAATAAAACTGTCAGGGTGTCTTATGGTCCCTTTGAAATGATTCCCAGTGCCTCCTCAGTTACAGTAAAAGTCTTCAGGCATGTGATCTTCTGCTGGCACACACGTCCGCACCGGGGTAGTGACAGTGTGCCCGAGACATGTCAGAGGTTCAGTTACTTTTTAATAAGAGTGAACACAGTGTCAGGCCTACCTAGCCATCATGATTTTTTTTCTTCTCCGCTAGAGTTATGTCTAGCATAGTGAAGTCCATCATCTTGAGTAGGGCAGACACTTCAGAGTCTCCAAAAAGGTGTTCAATAAAGAAAAATAGGAAAGCAAAGTCCTGGGCATTAAGAATTGGCAAATGGAACAAGCTTTATAATCATATTCTGTGCCGTGGCAGAAGAGAGACTGGGTATGGTGGTCTTTGTAAGGAATCTGCTTACCACTCTCACATTTAACCCTTCTAGCTGACATCCAACAAAAATGCATCAAAACAGTTTAGACAAGAAGAAAGGTTCCCAATGGGAAAGTTACCCGAATCTGAGGAGGTTAACAATACAAATGACAACATGACGATCAAAATAACTGATGAGAGACCTGCATTCAGGCTAACGGCGAATTAGTCTTAGAATTTACTCTAATGCATACATTAATATACCCCTTGCACTTGGAAGCTGAGGTCATCATGTCAGGCATTTTGCTCCAGGGAAGGTTAAAGCTTCGGTACCCTGGCCAGATATCAGCGGTGAAAGCTCACCTGTGCAGAATACTGAAAAAATAAGTTATGTACTCACCATAACATTCCATGCGAGTTATTCCATCTTGCCTTCATTCATCACTGATGGGTTCAGAGCCAATCCTCGGCTCTTGACACAGCCGACTAGCAAGCTCAATATTCTCCAGTAGAGCGAGACCCCACTCCTTATCCCACAATGCACTGCTGGAATTACCTCAGATCTTGTTTGCTGCGTACCATACAATAGTACAATAATTATTCTATCTAGGAATTAATTCACACTGAAAAACCAGGATGAAGACAGCCTCCAGGTCAACTGTCAGCCAGGAGTAGGAAGGAGGGAGGGATGTGAGAATGAAGGCGAGATGGAACAACTCACATGGAACGTTATGGTAAGTACACAACTTCTTTATGTGAAGTTGCTCAATCTCACCGTTCATTCATCACCGATAGGTAGCAACCCTAGCACCCTGATCTTGGGTGGCTCACGGCAGTACATTCTTCAGAACCGCAGAACGAAATGAAGCCCTGTCCCTGGAGGCCTTATCCACTTTGTAATGAGTTATAAAAGTGTGCGGTTTAGACCACTCGGCTGCTGCACAGATGTTATCCAAATGCGATTTGGCTTGAAAGGCTGACTAGGTAGAAACTGCTCTGGTTGAATGAGCATTTACCTTACTAGATAATAGCATTTTATGACTAGCATGTGTATAATAGGTGATTCAATCAGACAGCCACTTAAGGTTATTTTAGCAACTGGTTTACCTTTCCTGGTCTCAGAAAAGGACACAGAGCTGATCCGATTTCCTAATGTCTTTGGTTCTGTCCAAATAAAATCTAAGTTGTTTATGAACATCGAGTTTATGACACATTCCAATTTGCTGGCATGATTAGGGAAGAAAATGAGAAGTTATGTACCAACCATAACGTTCTATGTTAGTTGTCTTCTCTCGCCTTCTTTCTTGTTGGATGGGTTCGGAGACGATCCTCAGCTCCGACTCGGCCACTTACTAAAGCTCATAAATAAAGACATAGGGAATTTGCAGACTTTGGATCCAACCCAGTTTGGCTTTGTCAAAGGCAGATCATGCCTTTTAAACTTGGTTGACTTTTTCAAAACAGTCACCAAGGCCATTGACAAGGGGAAGGCGGTCCATACAGCCTACCTAGACCTGGCGAAGGCTTTCGATACAATACCCCACTCGGGTATCATTGAAAAACTCATCAACTTAAATGTAAACCCATACATTACAAGATGGGTTGCAAACTGGCTGAGTGACAGAACCCACAGGATCGGAGTTGCTGGCGCCATGTCAGACTCAAAGCCTGTCACAAGTGGTGTCCCACAGGGCTCAGTCCTGGGCCCACTCTTGTTTGGCATCTACTTTTCTGAAGTACAAGCAAACACAGGAGGGTTATGGCTGACAAAGTTTGCAGATGACTGCAAACTGGGCGCCGTAGTCGAAAACACATCTGACACAGATATCCTTCAGAAGGGTCTCTCAGAAACTGATAACTGGTGCCAGAGCCATGGCCTAAAGTTAAATGCCAAGAAATGCATAGTCATACCCTTTGGGAAAAACAAGGTTACCCCTAGCTACCATATAGGTGGCAATCCACTGATCACAGGAAGAAGTTATCAGGGACCTGGGGACCCAGGTTGACAGTAGCCTTTCATTCAACACTCATATTGCTAAAGTAGTTAGGAAGACCTTCTACATTGCCCACCTTATCATGAAGGGATTCACATCTAGATCAAGGGAGGTCATAGTCTCCCTATACTCATCACTCATCAGACCAATGATTGAGTACAATTCCCCATTCGGAATGTATCTGACCCGACACTTGCAGCAGCTGGAGAGGCCACAAAAGTTCCTCACCAAAAGGATAAAGGGTCTCAAAAATCTGTCTTATGCTGCCCGACTGAAAGAACTCCAGCTCTATTCAGTTGCTTACCGCTTGCTCAGAGGTGACCTGTGCCTGACATACAAGGCCATGTCAAACCCAGATTTGATGAACATGCTTCACCTCAAAAAAATCTAGATCCCTCAGAGCCACAAGGGCGGGAGACTTAAACCTCGACACGGTTATTAATAGGACGTGCTGGAGGGATAGATTCATCACCCAAAGACTCCCTATGCTGTGGAACAAAATCCCGGTATATGTGAGGCAAAGCACCTCGCTGGCCTTGTTCAAAAGGAATCTTGACCAATGGATGGGAGATCGCAGATTCACCCCAGGGGTTACCTCAGTGTCACTGCTTGACAGAGACGCAGCAAAATAATGGGCATAGTTTCTCCAAACTAAAGGGGTGGCGTAAGCCACAAAACTATGGGCTAGGCTTGTAAATGCCCTCGGGCAGATAGCCTAGTATGAACCTATGAACCTATGAGAGCTTATTTTACCGGCTCAAGGCAACCCTATATCCCATTATGCTAGGCGTTAACTCCCCAGATCTCGTTTGGAAGCTGAAAAACCTAGCATAGGCCAATAAAACAAAATCCTCCAACTGGAAGGGGGAGGAAGAGGGATAAAAACTTCCAAAGATAATTATTTACACTATATATATCCTGGGACACCTAGATAGTGAACGAAGGAATAAATGGACCCTTCAAGGAAAGGAAGATCTTCTCTGTCTGTCCAGGCTAGGGGGACGGTGGGTGGGATGCAAGAAAGAAGGCGAGCGAAGACAACTAACATGGAACGTTATGGTAGATACATAACTTCTCAATGTTAAGTTGTCAATCTCGCCTTCATTCTTGCTGGATGGGACCGCGTCCCTAGCACCTTCATCCTGGGTGGCTCATTGGAACAGACTCTTAAGAATGGTGGAACCAGATGTTGCTATGTCCCTGGAGGCCATGTCCAATTTGTAATGCGAAACAAAGGTATGAGGAGAGGCCCATGTGGCTGCCGCACAGATAGTGTCTATTGGTAGTCTAGCTTGAAAAGCTGTAGATGTAACTAGTGCTCTAGTTGAATGGGCTTTTGGCTTAGAAGTTAATTCCCTGCCTCTGAGTTGATAAGTAGATGTAATCACAGAAGACAGTCACTTAGATAGGGTTACCTTGTAAACAGGAAGGCCTTTCTTATTTTCTGTGTACGATAAAAACAGTTGATCAGACTTCCTTATTTGTTTGGTTCTATCCAAATAGTATCGGAGCTGGCGGTGAACATCTAGATAATGTAGCTTTTGCTCCACTCTATTAGTATAGTTTGGGAAAAAAACTGGGAGATCAATTGATTGATTTAAATTTGTCTGCGAAGCCACCTTGGGTAAGAAGGATGGATTAGTCCTTAGAGAAACTCTGTCTTTATGGAAGATTAAAGTAGGGAGGACGAATGCAGAAGGCATGAAGCTCTGATAGTCTCCTAGCAGAAGTAATGGCGACTAGGAAAAGTGTCTTCCAGGAAAGAAATTTCAATGAACAGGAGACCGCAGGTTCAAAGGGGGGTAGAATTAAGGATGTTAAGACTAAATTAAGATCCCACTGAGGTGGAGGGTCTTTGATTGGAGGCCTAAGTAAATTTACACCTTTAAGGAAGGCTTTGCAAAGCTTACTGGACATGATGTTGTGGTCCAATAAGCTTGTATGAAAATTCAGTATGGCTGCCAACTGAACCTTTACTGTATAGGCAGAAGACCCTGAACGAAAAATTTCGGCTAGGAAGTCTAAGACCGAATGAATTGGGGCAGTAAAAGGATCTATATTCCTTGCCTTTGCCCAGAAGGAGAAACATTTCCATTTACTAGTGTAAATCCTTCTGGTGGGAGATTTAAGGGAAGCTACTATGATATCCCGGACGGGATTAGAAATCATAGGAAGCCTGGCTAAGGACGGAAATAGAGCAATCAAGCAGTGAGGTTGAGAGAATGTAGGGATTTGGTGCAGCTGGCCCCGACTGATGGGTCAACAGATCTGGAGCTGGGTCCAGATGCCAAGGCTGTACCAAAAGATAATGATGTAGGAACGGAAACCATATCTGTCGAGGCCAATAAGGGGCAATGAGTATCAACTTGGCTCTCAAGGCGGTTGCTTTCTGAATTGCTTGTGGAATTGGAGAAAAAGGTGGAAATGCATAGAGAAGTCCCCGAGGCCAATCTTGGACTAGAGCGTTTCTGAGGGGATAGCCTGGAAGGGGGAAGAGGGTGAAGTCGGGGCATTTGTTGTTTTGGGATGTAGCAAAATGATCGCAGCAAGGAAGACCCCACTTCTGAAAAATCTCTTCCGCTACCGATTGTTTGAGAGACCACTCGTGTGGCAAGAGTATGGCTCTGCTCAACCTGTCCGCTATGAAGTTGGACTTCCCGGGGATATGCGTTGCAAACAGAAACCGCTGAGAGGAGATCGCCCACTGCCAAAGTCTGAGTGCCTCTCGACACAGGGGATAGGACTTGATTCCGCCTTGCTTGTTGATATACCACTCTACAGACATATTGTCCGTTTGAATTGCAATAGTTCCTAGAGGAAGAGAGTTGTGGAGGACTTGCAATGTTAAAAGCACTGCTCTCATCTCTAGGACATTTATGTGCAGGCGGCGCTCGAAAGGTTGCCAAGTGCCATGGACCATCCTGCCCTGAAAATGCCCCCCCCCCCCGATCAGGGAGGCGTCCGATGTCACCATGGTGACCGGGGGAGGAGGAACAACGGGTCTGCCCTGATGGACTTGAAGGGACAATATCCACCAGGACAGATGACTTTTGCAAGTTTGAGTTATCATGATCTTGTGGTGCATGGGGAGTTGCTGAAAAGACCATTGGGCGAACAGCATCCACTGTAGAAGATATATATATTTTTATTTTATTTTTATTTTACATTTGTTGACCGGGCTAGTCCAGCTGGATAATTTCCATTTTCAGTGGAGGCCCGGGGAGAAAAGCTCCACAGATTAAAACAAGGTTATAGAGATTAAACAATTACAATAAATGTCTGAGACAGACAGTGAGCAACAATGCATACATATTGGTCTAGATAAAGTAATAAAAAACACATAGTACTATCTACGTATTGAGAAAGGCATTAATTGTTTACAGTACAATTATGTGAGAATAGGGTAATTACATATTTTAAAATGTATATACATACTTATAAAAGACAATGTTTGTACTTTTTTTTTTTGAGAACAGTAGTAACAGTACAGTCGTACAGTCATTAAGTCATTTGTGATCACAGAGAAAGATTGCAGTTTTGAAATAAGGAATTATGGTAGTAAAATGAAGAAAGTAGATTAGTCTGGATTGGTCCAAGAGCAAAGCCAGAAGTTGTTCAGATGTAAAAGAAGTTGTTTTTTAAAAAGATGAAAGGAGCCAAGAGAGGTAATGTGTGAGGGGAGGTTATTCCATATTTTGCCTACTGAGTTGGAGAAAAGGCAGTTACCTGCAGAATTTGTGATCCTAGTTGTGTTGACTTGCAGCTTTTCGGCGGAGCGCAGCTGTTTCAAGTTATTATAGGGGGTCAAGAGGTTACTAAGAGCAGGTGTCTTTGATGGTTGATATAGAATGTTATGTGTTATTAATAGTTGTTGATAAGTTTATTAGGAAGTTCCAACCAGTGTAACTGTTTTAAGTTTATACAGTGGTGTGTTCTATACTGGGATGCTGTGGCAAAACGAGCTATATTGTGGTAGGATGTAGACAGTTTCCTAATGTTGCTTTTAGAGAGGTTAGTGTAAATGGAGGAAGCATACAGTAGGGTAGAGATAAGATGTGATTGTGCTAAGGTGGTCCGTGCTTCTGGTGTAAGGAAGGGTTTAATTCTGTACAGTGAACCAATCTTTTTATTAACTGCTTTTATAGTGTTATTGATGTGATAATCATAGCTAAGATTATTATCAATAGTGACACCAAGCAGTTTGGTAGTAGAGTCAGGAGATGAGGGAATTATCACTTGCAGTAATAGTAAAGTTTAGTTGAGAAGATTTGTGGGTAGGTGAGAATAGTAAAAGTTTTGTTTTCTTGGGGTTGAGGAGAAGCCATCTTTTTGAGAACCACTGTTCGACGGTAGAAAAGGTAGATTGTGTCAGTGACTGGAGTTCAGATTGAGTGGAAGCTGTGCAAATAATGGTGGAATCATCTGCATACTGTATACAGGTAGTGTTTTGGATAGATGATTGGAGATCATTAATAAAGATAGAGAATAAGAGTGGGCCTAGTATAGATCCTTGAGGTACTCCTAAAGAGATGGGTAGTAGAGCAGATGGAGAATTTTTCCATAGTACTGCTTGTTGTCGGTTTTCAAGATAGGATGAGAACCAGGTTAAGGAAGAGAAATCTAAGGCAAGGGATTTTAATATGTGTAGAAGAAGTGTGTGGTTAACCATGTCAAAGGCTTTTGACAGGTCTAGAAAAAGAGAAGAGGTTAGTTTGTTGTTACGGTTACAGTTGATGGTGTTGGTAAAGGAAAGTAGTGCAGTAGTAGTACTATGTGAAGGTCTAAATCCATGTTGAGTGTTAGCTAGTAGGTTGTTTTGAAGGAGATGGTTAAGTAGTTGTTTGTGTATACATTTTTCCATGATTTTAGCTAGTGGAGATAATAGTGCTATAGGGCGAAAGTTAGAAAGGTCAGTGGATTTACCTCCTTTGTGTAAGGGTATGATGTGTGATATCTTCCAAATTGATGGAAAAGTACTTTCTTTTATGGATCTATTTATTAGGATAGAAACAGGGTAGGCAATAGATTTAGCTGCTACTTGAAGGAATTCAGCAGGAAGTTTATCTGCTGAGGGGTAGTGGGTTTAAGTTTTTGTAAAAGAGATTGAATGTATGAGGTGGGTATGGGTTGAAGTTGGAGGGAAGAAGGAATTATTGATGTTACTTAAGAGCAGTTGGGAAGCATCAGGAGATAAGTGGTTAGCTAGACTTTGTATGGAAGTAGTAAAGAAGGTATTGAAGTTATTAGCTATTAAAGAGGGATTATCAGGGTCTAAATTCTGTGGGTTGGGTGTAACTACTTTTCCTGGGGTAAGTAGATTATTGATAGTAGACCAGAACTTTTGGTTCTTTTTGGTGGATTGCTGAAGTTCAAAGTAATAATTCTTTTTATAGGAGAGGATGGCTTTTGGTATTGTTTCTGAGCTCTCTAAAGGTTTCATGATCTGTTGGGTTTCTCGAGGCGCCCC
>NC_056741.1:595172771-595202908 GCF_019279795.1 Protopterus annectens
TTATACCTTCTTAACCCATCTGTCTAAGGCCCTAGAATCTCTATCAGACAGGGTAGGATTTTTGACAGCAGTAGCCTTAATGCCCTTTGGTCCTTGGGAAATGGTCTCTGGATCCGCAGAAGGATTCTTGAAGAGGAACTTGTGTGAGTCAGGTACTCTAATACCAGTCAGGTTTTCTGGGAGCTGGAGTTAAAGTATCTGGGGAAAGGCTAGATTCCAAGAAGGCATCATCTACAATGCCCAGAACAGGAGGGATAGCTAAAGGCCTGTGTTGAGGGAGGATTAAGAATTCCCTATGCCTCTTTTTGGAGTCAGAGTAATCCTGGCTTTCCCAGCGGAAATGCTCCCCAAGAGTGCTCAAGGTTTCACCAAAAGAAAAATCTTCCGGAGGGGGAAGAAGAGGTAATGGAATCCTCTGCATCAGAATCTTCATATAGACAAGGGAAAATCCTGGTAATCAGAAGAAACAGAGATATCAGAATCCTGATCAGAAGAATCAAAAAGAAAATCAGTTCTAGGTCTCTCAGAGGCAGAAGGTTGGCTTCCCCTAATTAAAGTAATACGGTCTTCAGCCATTCTAAGCATTTGTTATTTAGGCATATGGGTGTGACCATGCGGTTTGGACGTCTGTTTTCTAGGCATGGGTCGAGTTTTATGCCTGGATGAAGATGGCGTTTAAAATCCAAATCGGTAGGCCTGAATACACCCTCAAAAGCCGGTGTCTGCACAGTGGCTCTGGACCCAACCAAGGTAGAGACATCCGCAGGTTCCATAGTCGAAGAAGCATCTCACGGCATTCTGGACTCCGAATAGGTCTCAGTAGAGGCGTGCGAATCTGAAGTAGCGGGTATCAGGGGCTGCGAAAGGGCCTCATTGAGTACCGGTGAACTGGCGACTAGCTTAATGGATGTGTCGTTGGCTGTTTTGGATCTATGCGGTCTGTCTTTATCCTTACGTTTTTTCAGAATATCGGTAGTCGGATGGCTTACCGAAGTCATTTCTGGATAGTTAAACAGAGTACCAAAATAATTTGCTGCAAAAATAGACAAACTAATAGTTTGGGGGTTGAATAAGGCACAAAGCCAACAGCAAGGGACGCCGTGGTCTGGACCTAAGCAAGGAATGCAGTACGAATGAAAATCTTTGAGGTATTTGCTTTCCACGGGTAAGACAGTTGACTTTTACTGACATCAGTCAAGAGCAAGAAAAAGGATCCCCAATGGGGTAATTAGCTTTTTCGAAGACTTCATTTCTGAAACTCAAACGAAAATTTCAAGACTCAGCCGACCGGCACTTGCGAACCGTTTCTGCTTCGGGCACCGTGCGGCAAGAAAGACTGATGTAATGGCGTTGGCTGCATGTTTTATACCCCGGACGACCTGACGTCATGGAAGAAGAGAAAGCATTAGAAGCAAGAATCCAAGACTCTGGTATTCAGGCCGGCTGAGGGCTACCTGCAGGCGGATAACCCAAATGCATTGACTGCAACAGTGAAACACGAAGAACATCTGGAAACATTGGGACTTGATTCTTGATAAGATGGACAATTGCATGGCTTACAAATAAGCCATGCAAATATCATACAGCAACTGGACAGGTGAAATTCTTAGTTACAGTCAAGGTGTCTAGCAATATTCCTATACTGGGCGCTTCCTTGTTTAGATTGTATCTTAAAGTCCTATCTTTTCATCTGAGGTGCTCCACAGTCTGTATGCCAATGACCTAAAATTGTTTTAACCGATTACTGCTACAGATGGGGCATGTCTGCCAAAGAACTTTAAATTGACCATAAGGGCACAGCAGAATGATCTGGTGATAAATATATAAAAACACCAAGCATATGAGATTTAGGAGACAAACTGAAAAATGAATATTTAATACAGCACACAGTGACTGAAAATGTAGACTCATTTAAGGACGGGTGTGGTGTGTGAGTGATATATATATATATATACATGGAAACAATCAACTCCAAAAATCTAGGATGAAAGGAAACAAAAAGCCGATCAGATTTATGAAAAGCTTTGGTCTTATCCAAATAAAATCAGAATTGTCTATGCACATCCAAAGTGTGCAAAACTTTCTCACTAGCAGACTGCGGAGAATGGAAAAAAGGTGGGCAAATGAACAGACTAAAACAAATCATTCACCACTCTGGGCATAAGAGGAGGATTACTATGAAGGTATACCTTTGTCCTTGTGGAAATTTAAAGTGACTATCTTTAGGGCTTGAAGCTTAGACTCGTGTCTGGCAGAAGTAAGAGCTAACAGAAGAACAGTTGTCCAAGAACAAGTCTGCAAGGAAGCTGAAGGCTCAAAAGAAGCCTAGGTCAAGTTCTCCAAAACAAATTTAAGGTCCAAAGGAGAAGGGACAGGCTTCCTGGGAGGTCTAAAATGCAGGATGTCTAAGAAACTGATTAGCCTCAAATGTAGAGTCTAAAGGGGGTGCTAAAGGTAGACTAGCAGAAATAGCTGACAAGTGGGCATTAACAGAAGAATATGCCAACCCAGCATTGAGCAGTTCACACAGAGAGAACTAAAGGAACTACAGAAGGCGGATCCAGGTTACGAGAAAGAAACCAAACAGAAACCCTCTTCCATTTGGATAAGTAGAATTTCCTAGTAGTGGATTTTCGGGCCTTGTGCACGACCCTAAGCACATCCTCAGAAAAAAAGGTGTCTATACAGAGTCAAAATCCTATGACCTACATTGTCAGCTGAAGAGTGGACAGGTGTGGATAGATGACAGATCCCTTGTCTTGTGTAAGTAGGTCCACACTGCGAGGTAACTCGGGATGACTGGCCTAAACTAAATGCAGAAGAGGGAACCAATGCAGTATGGGCCAAAAGGAAGTCACCAGCAAGATTTTGGGAGCATCCTGCTTTACCTTGAACAGGACTTTTGGAATAACAAAAAAGGTGAGGGAAGACGTACGGAAGCATCCCCTTCCAGGAAAAAAAGAGGGTGCCCAATTTACAAGCTAGAAGATAAGGGGCTATGGCACAAAAGAGGAACTTGTCTGTTCATAGGGAAGGCAAACAGATCTAGTTAAGGAAAACCCCACTGGTGTACACTGTCCAGAAACAGATCCCTGTGAAGCATCTGCCCCCATGGGATTGTCATATGGATCTGCTCAGAGTCTTCCATAATGTTCTGACCTGATGGAATGTAAACTGCCTGAAGCGTCACTTGATACTGGATAGTTAGCTCCTACACTTGAACTACTAACCTGCAAAGGACAGCAGATCTGGTCCCCCCTTGCTTGATGACATACCACATCACTGTGATACTATCCAAGTACTTTGAGGGGCCCTGAAGTGAAAAGAGGATGAAATGAAATGCTTGAACAGCCAATCGAAGATCTGACATCTTTATGACACTGCTGAGATCTTTCTTTTGTTGAAGCGACCAGAGGGCCTGCACTTTTAGAGAGCCAAAGGAAGCCCCCCTTGCCCAAGTCTCAACCATTTGTGAACAGCTCCTGAGTGGGGAAGGGAGGTTGAAAAGGAAGGCCTGAATTAAGTGACGACTGCCAAATCCACCAATGAAAGTCCAGCTTGAGATATGGAAAAGGAGGGGCTAGGAAATCTAAAGGATAAGACTGCTGAAGCCAAACTGACTTTATAAACCACTGCAGCTTTCTCTCGCGCAGTTTCACTAGAGGATGCATAAGAATGGTGGAAGCCATGAAACCCACAGCATTCATAAATTCCCTGGCTGTAACTGAGCCCAAAGGAAGAAAGGATTAAAAATAGGCAAGAGTGAAGGGCCTAGGTAAAAGTCAGGAATGCCAACATTGGAATAGCCTGGATCCTGCAATCCAGAAAAGAGTACAGTTTTGTACCTACCATAAATGTAGATGTTAGAGTGTAAACACTGCTGCAGTCATTACACTTGGGTTATCCTGCCATCAGGCGGTTCCCCAGTCGGTCTGAGTTCCAAAGTCTTGGTCCGGTGTCAGTTGCGGTCGCCTCCTCCCTGACGTCAGTGCGACAGGGGTATATAAGATGCAGCCAACACCATTTTCTTCAGTTTTTCTTGCCCCAGATGTCAGGTGCCCCCAAATAGGTAGGCAATTCAAATTGCTAATAAAACATACATAAGAAAAGCAAACAACCACTTTCAGTTACCAGCAAATTCTGCCCATAGGAGGTAAAGGGTAGAAGGCATAGGTACGTACCAGCAAGTAAGAGGGGAAGGAGGGAGGGTAACCTGGACTGCAGCAGTGTTTACACTCGAACATCTACATTTATGGTAGGTACAAAACTGTACTATGTTCATCGTGTTACACTGCTGCAGTCATTACACTTGGGTGGAATCCCAAAGCTGAGGTAGGGAGGCTGGTTCTATAAGGCATTAGGGGTGGCTATAAAGCCCTGCAGCAGAGCAGTGGCGAAGCCAGCTCTGGATTTGGAATATAAAGGCAAATGGTAATGCTTGGAGAAGGTATGCACAGAACTCCATGTTGCTGCTTCCAAAATATCCTTGGTAGGTACTCTGAGGTAGGCAGTTGAAGTGGCTGTTGCCTTGGTGGAGTGAGATCTAATGCTGCTAGGTAAAGGTTTCCCGTGGTGAGTATAGCAAAAATGTATACAATGTCCTATCCATTTTGAGATGGTCTGTTTTGAAATGGCTTTTCCCCTGTGTTCCTGCAGCATATGCTACCAATAATTGCTCAGATTTTCTGAAAGCTTTGGTTTTGTCCAAGTAGAAGCGTAACTGCCTGTGAATGTCCAAAGAATGTAGTAGTTTCTCCCCCTTGTTAAGTGGTTTTGGACAGAAAGTTGGCAAATGAACAGTTTTGGTTTAGAGCCACACATGATACCACCTATGGCATAAAAGTGGGGTTAGTTATTAAAGACACCCTGTCCTGGTGGAAAATGAGGAAAGGTTCCACTGCCATTAGTGCCTGTAATTCTGAAACTCTTCGTGTTGATGTTATTGCCAGTAGCAGAGCAGTTTTCCAAGAGATGTATTTTAATTCTGCTGTGTTAGCTGGCTCAAAAGGAGGTATAGTTATTTTTTCCAAAACTAAGTTGAGGTCCCAAGTTGGGGTAGGTGCTCTACAGGGCGGTCTTATGTTTGTAGCCCCGCTGAGGTACTGTTTGAGCAAAGGTTTAGAAAAAATTGGTGGATACGTGTTGTAATGAGCAGAAATGGCTGAGGCGTGGATCTTGATTGATGAGAAGGAGAGGCCCTTGTCCAGCACCTCAGTTAAATATTGAAGTATCGGAGGAATGTTTGGGACAAGAGGATCAAGGCTATGCGCCTGGTTCCAGGCACAGAATCTCTTCCATTTATCCAAGTAGGCTTTCCTGGTGCTAGGCCTTCTGGCCTCCAGAATGACATACATAACAGCTTTGGAGAGAGGCATTGCTTGTTTGACTAAGGAATTTTCCATGCAGCTAGGTTTAAGGACTTTAGCTGGCTGTGGAGTATTTGATTGTTGTGCTGTGTCAGCAAATGTGGGATTTGAGGCAAAATCCAGGGTGGTTCTTGTGCTAAGTTCTTTAAGATTGGGTACCTGTGCTGGCGTGGCCAGTCTGGTGCAATCAGGATCATCTTTGGCTCTTCTTGCCTGGCTTTTATGAGTACCTTTGGAAGGAGAGGTAAAGGAGGGAAAGCATATACTTGCAGGTTTTTCCAGTTGAATGAGAGGGCATCCACTTTCTATGCTTGTGGATGGTAACTCCTTGTGCAGAATTTCTGTAGCTGGCAGTTCATTGGGGGATGCAAACAGATCCATGTCCGGGCTCCACCATTTTTGTGTTATCCTTCTCAATACTTGTGGATTTAATTCCCATTCATGGGGATCCATGATGTTTCTGCTTAGGTCGTCTGCCAGTGCGTTTTTCTCTCCTGGCAGGAATTGTGCTTGCAGATTAACTTGGTAGTCTAGAGCTGTGTTCCACAAGGTCATGGCTTGTCTGCAGAGGGGGGTAGGAGTGTGTGGCCCCTTGCTTGTTTATGTACCACATCACTGTGGTGTTGTCTGTCTTCAGTAGTAGTTGTCCTGGATGTAGCAGGTCCTTGAAGGCTATAAGTGCATTTTGTACAGCTAGCATCTCATTTTGATTGATGTGAAGATGCCTTTGCTCTGTGGGCCACTCGCCCTGAATATATTTTCCTGCCATGTGTGCTCCCCAGGCGTAATCCGTTGCATCTGTTGTCAGTGTTTACCTGGCTGTGGGTTGAGTAAAAGGCTGTCCCTTGTTGAGGTGACAAGCTTGAGCCCACCATCGAAACTCCTGTTGAAGGCAAGGTATTAGTGGTATAACTGTTTCCAAACTTTGACAGTGTTGAGACCATACACTCTTTAGGTACCATTGTAGTTTCCTCATATGCAGTCTGGCATATGGAATTAGTAGTATGCAAGATGACAAGTATCCCAAGGCCTGCAGAATTATTCTTGCAGGGAGTTGGGTCTTTGTTGCCATCAATTGAAAGTACTGAGTCAGTTGTACTTGCTTGTCTGGCGTGAGATAAGCCATCTGGGCCGTTCTGTTCAAGCTGGCACCCAGGAATATTATCTGTTGTGAGGGCAGTAGTTTTGATTTCTTTTCGTTTACTGTGTACCCCAGGCAACTTAACTTTTTTACGAACGCCAGATGCTTTAGAAGAATGTCCTTGCTCTCTGCTTGAATCAGGCAGTCATCCAGGTATGGTTAAATTTGAATTCCTTTTTGCCTGCAAAATGCAATTACTGGTGCTAGGCACTTTGTGAAGACCCTGGGCACAGTAGATAAGACAAAGGGCAGTGCAGAGAATTGATAGTGCATTGAACCAGCCAGAAATCTGAGGCATCTTCTGCAGTTTTGTCTATAGGGACATGCAGGTATGAATCCTTGAGGTCCAAAGTCACGAGCCAAGCTTTCTTGCCCAGCATGGGAAGAAGCTGCTGTAGTGTCAACATTTTGAATTTCGGAACATCCAGGTAAGTGTTTAGAGAAGAAAGATCCAGAATGGGTCTCCAGGTGTTGTCCTTTCTGGGAACCAGAAAGAGTCTTGAATAAAATCCTTGTCCTTGCTCCTGTGGTGGTACCTTTTGAATAGCTCTCATGGCCATGAGTGCTGTAATTTGTCTTTGAGCCTCTGCCCATTGATTTGGTGGCAGATTTGACATTCTTTTTAACCTTGCTAAAGTGTGAAATTGGAACCTGTAACCTTGAGATACAATGTTGAGAACCCATTTGACTTTGGTGATACAAAGCCAATTGTGATAGAAAAGTGCCAGTTGTCCTCCTAAGGGGGCTGCCAAGAGAGAGAACTGTTTGGCAGCTGTAGTGGGAAGTCATTGAGGCTGCTTTTTAAAAGGTTTGTGGCCTGTCTTCCCCTTCTTTCTGGCCTGGTGTACCCCATTGTCGAGGCCTGTAAGGATCTTGTGCTTGACCTCTACCTCTTGGACATCTGTATCTGCCTCTGAGGTCTGTCTGTGACTGGAAAGGAACAATTCTTTGTTGGCCAATTTCTGCTAAAACGAGGAGGCTGAACCTGTAAGAAATCCTTCACCGTTTGCATGGATTTTGCCTTATCCTCCATCTTTTTAATACCTCCTCTGCCTTAACTCCTAACATCCCGCTGCAAAGGTGCATCTAATAATTTTAGATTAACATGGTCTGGTAATGTATGTTCTTTTAACCAAGCATGCCTTCAAATGACAGAGCCTGTAACTGCTGCTCTACAGGAGACCTCTAAGGAATAAACCCACATTGCAAAGCATGTTTTCCCACTTGTTCAGCTGCCTGCAATAAATCCTGCATTTCTTTAAAATTAGGGGGATCTGAATCTGGAAGCATCTTTTGCTTCAACTGTGACATCAAAAATTGCTGATATTTTAGCATGTGAAACTGGCAATTTAAGGCTCTCATTGCTAAAGCTACAGACGTATATACTTTCTTTCCCCATCTGTCTAATGCTCTGGAATCTCTGTCAGAGGGAACTGGGTTTTTTGCTGATGAGACCTTAATCCCTTTGGGTCCCTGAGAAATAGTTTCAGGGTCAGCAACAGGGCTTTTATACAGAAATTTGTGAGAGTCAGGGACTCTAATATCTATCAGGTTTAACTGGGGCTGGAGGTAAGGAGTCAGGGTTTAAGCTGGATTCAGTGTACACATCATCCACAATATCTAACACTGGCGGAATAGCAAGGGGTGTGTGTTGAGGCAATAAAAGGAAATCTGAGCCTTTTCTTGGATTCTGAGTAATCCTGGCCTTCCCAATGGAAATGATCCCTCATGGTATGTAAGGTCTCCCCCAAAGGAGTAGTCCTCAGGTGGAGAGGCTGACGGAACAGATTCCTCAGAATCCGAATCCTCATAAGGGGGTAAGGAATATCCTAAGTCTGAGGATGAATATGAAGAAATTGACACCTGGTCGGAAGATTCATAATCTGCATCCTGTCTAGGCCTTTTATCAGGAGGGGGATGGGACCCCCTGATCAGGGTGATTAGGTCTTCCGCCATTTTGAGCATTTGTTTCTTAGGCATGGAAGCCTGTCCTGGAGAATGCTGTATCTGTTTCTTTGTTTTTAATGGGGTCTTATACTTAGCAGAGGGTTTAATGGTTAACTGGGTAGGTCTGAAGACAACCTCTGAAGCTGTGGATTGCTCAGCTACTTCGGTTCCCTCAGAAGGGTTAGTTTCGGTAGGCTGAAAACTTAGAGCGTCCGAAGGCCCAGCCAGCTCCACGTGGGAGTCCCAGGCGGTCTGTGGTTCTGTGGATGAGGTCGTCAGGGGCTGCGTAGGCACCTCACTGAAAACCGGCGACGGCCTAGAAGAGGCCTCGTCGTCAGTTTTGGGCCTCGGATGCCTGTCCTTGTCTTTGCACTTTTTATGTAATCCGGTCGTCGGAAGTTCCGATGGCATGGTGTAATTGAATTTTCTGCCAAAATAATGTCGGGCAAAATCAAACAGATGTTTAATAGTCCGCTTGTTAAACCTAGCACAAAACCGACAACCAGTGACGTTGTGGTCTGGGCCTAGGCATGGAATACAATAGGAATGGAAATCCTTATGAGTTATTTGCTTCCCACAAGAAATACAGTTATTAACTTTTACTGACATCGGACTGAGGCAAGATAAAGTTTCCCCAACGGGGTTCTTAGCTTTGTAGAAGACTTCGGTTCTGGATTCGGAATGAAAATCTCAGGAGTCGGCTGACCGGCACTTGCGAACTGCTTCTGCTTTGGGCACCGCGCGGCAAGAAAGACTTAAGAAAATGGCGTTGGCTGCATCTTATATACCCCTGTCGCACTGACGTCAGGGAGGAGGCGACAGCAACAGATGCCAGACCAAGACTTTGGAACTCAGGCCGACTGGGGAACAGCCTGACGGCAGGATAACCCAAGTGTAATGACTGCAGCAGTGTAACACAATGAACATCACGATCCTGTGAAGAAATCAGGATGGACTTTAGAAAATTTAGAATGAACTCCAGGCTTTGCAGGAGACAAATGGCAAGATGAAGATGCTGCAGTAGAACCTCTGGAGAGAATGCATTAAAGAGTAGGTCATCTAGGTAGAGAATGACCTGTAACCTACAGCCTTCTAAAAGCAATGACAGGAGCAAGGCATTTGGTGAATACCCTTAGGGCAGTAGGACAGGCCAAACAGCAAAGCAAAAAACTAAAAATGCCAGGAAACAACCAAGAAACGTAAAAGCTTCCTGAAAAAATGATGAATAGAGATATGAAGATAAGTATCCTCGAGGACCAGAGAAACTAGAAAAGCCTGAGGAAGCAGCAGAGGAAACAAAGTTTGAAGGGACAGCATCCGAAAGGAAGGAACATTCAAAAAAGTGCTTAGGTTGAGATCCAAAATGGGTCTCCAATTGCCCTCATTCCTGGGGACCAAGAACATTCAGAAATAAAACCCCCTTCCTTCTTTCAGAAACTGGAACTTCCTGAATAGTTCCATGAGTCAAGAGACCCTGAAGCACTTTGGGGAAAAAAGCCAACTGCTCCTAAGGGGGCGGAGGAATGCTCATGAAAAGAGGAAGAAATTTCCAGACCAAGTAGTACACACCCTTGGCGAATGATGGAAAGAACCCAGGAATCTTCAGTAATCTTTTACCAAGCAGGGAAAGACAAAGAAAGAGAGGAATGTGGCTGAGAACACGATAGTCAGACAGCACCTGGTTAATCAGGAAAAGGAGATTTCTGAGCTAAAGGAGTCTGGATAGCCTTTGCAGAAGGAGCCCTTATTACCTTGGGGGGGGGGGGGTGAGAACACCTACAAACCAACACAGCTTATTAGGGTAATTCCTTTGTAATTTAGGTACCGAAGAACAAAAATGTTTTAGATCCTGTAAGGACTTACCCCTATTCTTGTTGGGACTTGCACAATTCTGCAGCAGCACCAAATTAATGCTCGTTCTTTAGAGGATCTTCCATCAACTTACCCTTAATATCAAGCAAAGGTTGAAGCCAAAGCCAGGGATATCTCCACAGCACAAAACCAAAAGCAGCAGCCCTAGAAGCAGCATCTGCATCATAACTGCATGTAACGCAATGGCGAGCCACCTTGGAAGAAGTCCCTAACAAGGGAACAGCAGTCCTCCCCTCAGAATCAGAAAGATCAGAAATAACCTGACAGGCTTGAGAAAGATCAGCTAAAATATACCTTTTCATATGGGTCTGCTAATAGCTCTACTGTCTATCAGAAGGAAGCAACTTTATAGAAGACAGTAACTTTGATATCTTGTCAGACACCATAGACGGGTCAGCGAAGGGGCACTTTAAAAGGAACTTGCAATCCTCCAGCACCTTATAAAACCTATCAGGCTTTTTGGTAGCAGGGGGCTGGGAATCAAGGGCCTGGGATGCAATAGAAAGCCATCCAACAAGGCAGCAAGGAGGAGGGGAACAGCAGGAAGCCTCAGAGATAGTATTTGTAGCAGCTCACAATACCTCTTCTGAACCTCAGACATCTGGTCACAATCCTATTTGAAGAATTCCATCATTCAGAAAATTGTGTCCCTAAAGGAAACTGCTCAGAGTCAGGACTAGTGGAATCCTCTACCTCAGAACCACAGTCTAAGGAAGAAGGAATCTGGGAAGAGTAGGCAAGGGATTCCTCATCAGAATCTGAATCCTCCTCAGAGAAAAATAAGTTGTGTACCTACCATAAAGTTCCATGTTAGTTGTCCATCTCACCTTCCTTCTTGCCGTTTGAGTTCGGAGTCTATCCTCTGCTCAGACTCAGCCTACTTCTATAGCTCGAGAGCTATTTATTGGCTCGAGGCTAACCCTTATCCCAGAATGCCCAGCGTCAGCTACCCAGATCTCATTTCAGATAGTGCACACTAGACATAAAGTAACCAGTAACCTAAAACTGATTTATCAAAATAACAGATCAGAGTAAACTGTCATAAAATCACCTGGCATGTGAACCAGGAAAAAGGAAATCAGCCAGTGAAACTTAGTAAACTCCTCTCAATCCTCCAGGAAGGGGGAAGGAGGGGAGGGACGCAAGAAGGAAGGTGAGATGAAGGACAACTAACATGGAATGTTATGGTAGGTACATAACTTGTTCATGTTAAGTTGCTCCATCTCGCCTTCATTCTTGCTGTTTGGGACAGAAGACCCTGAGTGGCTCATTGGAACAGACTCTTCAGAAAGTACAGTTGTGTACCTACCATAAATGTAGATGTTCGAGTGTATTCACTGTTACAGTCATTACTCTTGGGTTATCCTGCTGGCAGGCTACCCTCAGTCGGCCAGAATTCCAAAATCTAGGTCCGGCGTCGGTTTCTGTCACCTCTTCCCTGACGTCAGTGCGCCAGGGGTATAAAAGATGTAGCAGACGCCATTTTCTTCAGTTTTTCTTGCCCCAGATGTCAGGTGCCCCCTAATTGGCAGGCTGAAATATATGCCAATAAAAATGCATGCACAAAAATAACATTCTTTATCGACAAGCAAATACACCAAATAGGTTGTATAGGATAGAAGTGCAGATAAGTCCCAGCAAAGTGTAGGGGGATGGTGGGTGCGTAACCTGGACTGCAACAGTGAATACACTCGAACATCTACATTTATGGTAGGCACACAACCGTACTATGTTCATGTTTCACTGTTGCAGTCATTACTCTTGGGTTGAAACCCAAAGCTGAGGATGGGTGGCTGGGCTAAATAGGATTAGGAGAGGCTATGAGGCCCTGTAGAACTGCAGTGGCAAAGCCTGCTCTGGACTTAGAGGTAAGTGGTAGTGCTTTGTGAAAGTGTGCACTGAACTCCAAGTTGCAGCCTCTAAGATATCTTTGGTTGGTACTCCTCTGAGGAAGGCTGCTGAAGTGGCTTCTGCTCTGGTGGAATGAGGCCTAATGCCCTTAGGCACTGATTTGCCATGTTGAGAATAGCAGAAACTGATGCAATGGCCTTTCCATTTAGAATTAGTCTGTTTTGAGAGGGCCTTTCCTTGAGATCCTGCAGCACACGGCAGTAAAAGTTGCTCAGTCTTTCTGAAAGCTTTAGTTCTGTCCAAATAGAAGCGTAACTGCCTGCGTATGTCCAAAGAATGCAGAATTTTCTCACCCTTGTTCTGTGGATTTGGATAAAAGGTAGGCAAGTGAATGGTTTGGTTGAGGGCCACACTGGATACCACCTTAGGCATAAATGTAGGATTTGTCCTCAGAGACACCCTGTCTGAATGAAAAATGATAAAAGGTTCCACAGCCATGAGTGCTTGCAACTCAGAGACTCGCCTTGCTGAGGTTATTGCTAGGAGTAGAGCCGTTTTCCAGGATAAGAATTTTATATCTGCTGTTGAAGCTGCCTCGAAAGGAGGCAGTGTGAGTTTTTCCAAAACATAATTGAGGTCCCAGGCCGGAATTGGTGCTCTCTTTGGAGGCCTAATGTTTTTGGCCCCTCTGAGGTACTGCCTTATTAAAGGATGAGAAAAGATAGGTGGTTCCGTATTATAATGAGCTGAAATGGCAGAGGCATGAATCTTAACTGATGAGAAAGAAAAGCCTTTGTTCAGCATCTCCGTTAGGTATTGTAAAATTTGAGGTATATTTGGTACACACACGTCAATGCCTTGTTCCTGGCTCCAAGCACAGAATCTCTTCCATTTTTCTGCATAAGATTTTCTGGTACTGGGCCCTCCAAGATAACATCCATTTTTCTGCATAGGATTTTCTGGTACTGGGCCCTCCAAGATAACATCCATAACAGCTTTTGAAAGGTGTATTCTGAATGGTTACATTATCCACCATGCTGCCAGATTTAAGGTCCTGAGTTGGCAGTGCAGGATCTGACTGTTTTGTTGGGTCAGCAAGTGAGAAGTTTGAGGCAATATCCATGCTGGACCTTGAGACAAGCTGTTTAGGACTGGGTACCAGTGCAGGCGTGGCCAGTCTGGTGCAATCAGTATCATTTTTGGCTTCTCTTGTCTGACCTTTAGGAGTTCCCTGGGAAGGAGAGGTAGTGGAGGAAAGGCATATACTGTTTGGTTTTTCCAGCTGAAGGATAGGGCGTCCACTTTCCATGCTTGCTTGTGATAAATCCTTGTGCAAAATCTCTGCAATTGGTAGTTGTGAGGGGAGGCAAATAGATCTATGTCTGGGCATCCCCATTTCCTTATGATTACGTTGAAGACTTGTGGATTCAGTTTCCATTCGTGGGGATCCATGAGGTTTCTGCTTAGTTCGTCTGCCAGAGAATTTGTTTTTCCTGGCAGGAATTGTGCTTGCAGGTGAATTTGAAAGGCCATTGCTGTGTCCCATAAGGTCATTGCTAGTCTGCAGAGGGGGTAGGAATGTGCACCTCCCTGCTTGTTTATGTACCACATGACCATAGTATTGTATGAGGCAGGTCCTTGAAAGCTGTCAGGGCATTTTGAACAGCTACCATCTCTTTTTGACTGACATGAAGATGCATCTGATTTGCAGGCCATGTGCCCTGAATACATTTTCCTGCCATATGGGCCCCCCAGGCATAATATAATGCATCCGTTGTTAGTGTCTGTCTGGCTGTGGGTAAACTAAATGGCAGCCCCTTGTTGTGGTGACAGGCTTCTGCCCACCATCGAAACTCCTGTTGTAGGCAGGGAATGAGTGCAATTACTGTCTCCAGGCTGTGGCAATGCTGAGTCCAAACACTTTTTAGATACCATTGTAGTTTCCTCATATGCAGTCTGGCATATGGAATTAGTAGAATGCAGGATGCCATGAAACCCAGGGCCTGCAGGATTTTCCTTGCAGATAAGTGGGTTTTTGTTGCCAATTTCTTGAAGTAAGAAGTCAGTTGCTTTTGTTTGTCTGGCGTGAGATAAGCCATCTGGGCAGTTGTATTTAATCTTGCACCCAGGAATATTATCTCTCGAGAGGGCACTAGTTTTGATTTCTTTTCGTTTACTGTGCACCCTAGGCCAGCTAGTAATCTTTTGACAAACACCAGATGCTTTAAAAGAATGTCTTTGGTCTCTGCTTGAATTAGGCAGTCGTCCAAGTAGGGATATATTTGAATTCCTCTGTCTACAAAAGGCAATTACTGGTGCCAGACATTTTGTGAAGACCCTGGGCGCAGTAGATAAGCCAAAGGGCAGTGCAGAGAATTGGTAATGCATTGAGCCAGCTATGAATCTGAGGTAACTTCTGCAAGATTGCCTGACTGGGACATGCAGGTATGCCTCATTTAGGTACAAAGTTACGAGCCAAGACTTCTTGCCCAGCATGGGCAGTAGCTGTTGTAGAGTCAACATCTTGTATTTTGGTACTTCAAGAAACATATTTAGTATAGATAGGTCCAGTACTGGTCTCCAGGTTCTGTCCTTTCTGGGTACTAGGAAAAGTCTAGAGTAAAATTCTTGTCCCTGCTCTTGTTGTGGTACTTGCTAAATGGCCCTCATGTCCATGAGGGCTGTAATTAGTTTTTGTGCCTCTGCCCATTGATTGCGTGGCAGGTCTGGCATACCCTTTGACCTTGGTAGAGTGTGAAAATGGAACCTGTAAGCCTTGGGACACTATGTTCAGGACCGATTGGTCTTGGGTAACCATTTGCCAATTTGATGAAAAAAGTGGTAGTTTTCCCTCTAAGGGGTCTGTCAAAAGAAAAGTGCTTGGATCTGGTAAAGGAAAGTCATTGGGACTGTTTCCTGTAAGGTTGTGATTTGTCTTCTCCGCTTTTGGAGGTAGGAGCACCCCATTGTTTAGGCCTGTATGAGCCTTGGGGCCGATGAGCCTTGGGGCCGAGATCTGCCTCTAGGACGCCTGTATCTGCCTCTTTGTGGTCTGTCTGACACTGGAAAGGACCAATTTTTAGAAGGCCAGTTTCTGCTAAACCTGGGTGGCTGTACCTGTAAGAAATCCTTGACTGACTGCATAGATTTTGCTTTATCCTCCATTATTTTCAACACCTCTTCTGCTTTAGTATCAAACAAAGTATCATGCTGCAATGGTGCATCTAATAATTTTTCTTTAACATGATCAGGCAGATTCTGTTCCTTTAACCAAGCATGCCTTCTAGTAACAGAACCTGTAACAGTGGCCCTGCAAGAGGCCTCCAATGAATCATAACCACATTGCAAAGTATGCTTTCCCACTTCATCTGCATGCAATAAATCCTGCAATTCCTTGTTGTCTGAACATTCAGTATTTGTCAACAATTTCTGTTTAAGCAGCGACATCAAATATTGCTGATATTTAAGCATATGAAACTGACAATTTAAAGTCCGTACAGCCAAGGTAACAGAAGTGTAGACTTTTTTCCCCCATCTGTCTAGAGTCCTAGAATCCCTATCAGAGGGGACAGGGTTTTTTGCAGTGGAAGCTTTAACCCCTTTGGGACCTTGAGATATAGTTTCTGGGTCAGCAGCGGGGCTTTTATATAGGAATTTATGAGAATCCGGAACCCTGTAGTATCTGTATGGCTTAGCAGGTGCAGGGGGGTAAAGAGTCAGGGGAAAGGCCGGACTCTGAAAATACATCATCTACAATGTCTAAAACAGGTGGAATAGCAAGCGGTTTATATGCTGAGGAAGTAGCAGAAAGTCTCTGAGCCTTTTCTTAGATTCAGAATAATCTTGGCTCTCCCAGTGGAAATGCTCCCTCATGGTATGCAGAGTTTCCCCAAAAGAATAATTCTCAGGAGGAGAGGCTCAAGGAATGGATTCTTCAGTATCTGAATCCTCAGAGAATCAAGGAGTAATCCTGTTCAGAAGAGGAATCAGAGGAAATAGAAACCTGATCAGAAGAATCAGACTGTCTCTTGCCTAGGCCTCTATCAGGAGGGGGATGGGAGCCCCTGATCAAAGTAATTAGGTCTTCGACCATTTTGAACATCAGTTTTTTTAGGCATGAAGTCTGAGTAGGAGAATGCTGTACTTGTTTCTTTGTCTTTAGAGCTGCTTTAGTCTTTGAAGCTGAAGATGGCTTAATATATAGTTGTGTAGGTCTGAAGACACCCTCAGAAGCTGATGCCTGCACAGCAGCTCCGGACCCATCTGAGGGAATTATTTCCAAGTGTCCAATACCTTGAGTATCCAGAGGCCCAGTCGGCTTCACATGGGAGACAGAAACGGCTTGTTGCTCTGAGGTAGCAGGTGCCAGGGGCTGCGAAAGCGCCTCACTGAGAATCAGCGACTGGCCCTGCAGAGGCCTTGTCGTCGGTTTTGGACCTCAGATGCCTATCCTTTTCCTTGTCCTTGCGTTTTTTTGTAAACTCCGGTTGTTGGCTGGTCCAACAGCATTATATAATTAAATCTTCGGCCAAAGTAATGAAATGCAAAATCAAACCGATGCTTAATAGTGCGTTGGTTAAATCTAGAACAAAACCGACAGCTAGCAACGTTGTGATCAGGGCCTAGAAAAGGAATACAGTAAGAGTGAAAATCCTTCAGGTATTTGCTTCCTACAAGAAATACAATTGTTAACGTTTTCTGACATCGGTCTGGAGCAAGAAAAAAGTTTACCCAACGGGGTACTTATCTTTAATGAAGACTTCGGTTCTGAAATTCGGATTTGAAAATCTCAGGAGTCGGCCGACCGGCACTTGCAAACTGCTTTTGCTTCGGGCAACGGGCGGCTAGAAAGACTGAAGAAAATGGTGTCGGCTGTATCTTTTATACCCCTGGCACACTGACGCCAGGGAAGAGGCGACAGCAACTGACGCCGGACCTAGACTTTGGAATTCTGGCCGTCTGAGGGTAGCCTGCCAGCAGGGTAACCCAAGAGTAATGACTGCAACAGTGAAACATGATGAACATCAGTGGAACCAAAGGAAGCCCTGCTCTGGGAGACCACATCCACTTTGTAATGAGACAAAGGTATGAGGGTTTGCCCAAGTGGCAGCTGCACAAACTGAATCTATGGGCAATTTGGACTGAAAGGCTAAAGACGTGACTAATGCTCTAGTAGAATGACCTTTCGGTTTTGCTGGTAGAATGTTTATGCCTTAACTGATAAAGGAAATGGTGTCAGATAACCATTTGGATAAGGTCAACTTAGAAACTGGAAGGCCTTGCTTATTGTGAACATAGGAGAGAAATAATTGGTCTGACTTTCTTAGCAATTTGGTCCTATAGAGGTAAAAACTTAATGGTCTGTGCACATCCAGTTGAAGACTATTCTGCCTTCTTGCAATAATTGGGAAAGACGACAGGGAGATCGATGGATTGATTAAAATTGTTTTCTTAACAGACTTTTGGTATGAAGGATGGATTGGTTCTCAGAGAAACTCTATCTTTGTGAAACACCATATATGGAGGACGAACACGGAGTGCTTGGAGTTGTGAAACGTGTCTAGTTGTGGTAATAGCAACCAGAAAAAGTGTTTTCCAAGAAAGAAATTTTAAGGGACAAAGCTGCTGGTTCAAACTGAGGCAGAATCAAAGTGGTCAAAACTAAATTAAGATCCCAAGGAGGAGGTGGATCCCTCACTGCGGGTATAAAAAGAGATGTTCCTCTCATGAAGGCTTTGCAGAGGTTATGAGACATTATGCTAGAATTAAGAATTCCAATAAGCAGCAGCCGCACACGACTGGAAAAGCTCTGCTAGAAATTCTAGAATTTGATGGACTGGGGCTGAAAAAGGGTCTACGTTTCTAGATTCTGCCCAGTAAGAAAATCTTTTCCATTTGCCAGCATAAGTCTTTCTCGTAGTTGACTTACGGGAAGACACAATAATATCGCGAACTACTGGGGAGTTACTTGGAAGCCTGGCTAAGGTAGGAAGTGGAGAAACCAAGCTGTGAGCTTGAGAGTCTGAAGGAATTGGTGTAACCTGCCTGACTGATGAATCAACAGATCTGGCACTGGGTTCAGAATCCAAGGATGGTCTAGAAGGTGAAGGTGCAGGAACGGAAACCATATCTGTTTAGGCCAATAGGGGGGCAATAAGGATCATTTTGCAACCCAACAATTTTACTTTCTGTAAGAGTCTTGGAATTAGGGGAAATGCAAATGCTGAGGCCAATCGTGGACTACAGCATCCCTGGGAGTTTGACCTAGAGGAGGAAGCAGGGAGAAGTAGCTGCTGCATTTGTTGTTGAGGGGGGTGGCAAATAGATCGCAGCATGGCTGGCCCCATTTGCGGAAGATAAGGTCCGCAACTTCCTGATTCAGAGACCACTCGTGAGGCATGAGGATAGCCCCGCTGAGCCTGTCCGCTATAATGTTGGATTTCCCAGGGAATGTGCATTGCTGTCAGAAAATGGGAGGAAATCGCCCATTGCCATAGCCTGAGGGCTTTTCGACACAAGGGGTAGGACCTGGTCCCGCCCTGCTTGCTTATGTACCACAAAACTGACATGTCTGTTAGGATCGCAATAGTCCCGGAAGGAAGAGAGCCTTGAAGAGCTTGCAACGCTAGGAGCACCGCTCTCATCTCTAGGACATTGATATGCAGATGGTACTTCTGAGGTTGCTACATGCCTTGGACTGTCCTTCCTGGATAATGCCCCCCCCCCCCAATCAGGGAGGCATCCGTGGTCACTGTGGCTACCGGAGGGGGTTGAATTTAAGGTCTGCCCTGAGTCACCAGTGGGGGACCATCCACCAAGAGAGGCGTCTTTTGCAAGTTTCTGTAATCAGGATCATGAGAGACATGGTTAGTTCCTGGATGGACTACTGCGTGAAGAGAAGCCACTGAAGGACTCTCATATGGTAACGCGCTAATGGTACAAGAAGAATGGCAGCTGCCATAGAGCCTAGAACTTGCAGGACATGTCTGACTTGGACCTTTCTACTCTGCATCAGAAATGACACTTGTTGGCGAACAGAGAAAACTCTTTCCTGAGGTAACCTTGCAAACATCTGTTTTGTGTTCAATTCTGCTCCTATATATGCAACAGATTGACAGGGCAAACAAGGCAGATTTTTCGAAATTTACTGTAATGCCTAGTTGGGTGCAGGCTGATATTGTATAATCCCGTGACTATAAGAGTTGATGCCTGCTGGTAGCAGTTAGGAGACAGTTGTCTAGATAGGGTAACACCTGGAATCCTTGACATCTCAGGTGAGCACTGATGACTGCCATACATCTGAACACCCTGGGGGCTGTGGTGAGACCAAAGGGCAGAGAGCTCTGAACTGATGACTGGCCCCTACCCAGAAGCGAAGAAATCTCCTGGAGCTTGTCCATTTTGATATGGTAGTACGCACCCTGAAGATCTATGGAGCACATCCAGTTGTCCTGACCCAGAAAGGGGAGAATGGACTGCAGTGTTACCATCCGGAACTTTTCTTTTTGTACAGATTTGTTCAATCTGCAGAGATCCATTATTGGTCTCCAGTCCCCAGTCTTTTTTGGTACTAAAAAGAATCTTGAGCAAGTTCCGGATCCTAGTTGGTCTGCAGGGACTTCCAGAATGGCTCTTTTTTCCAGCAGTTTTGCAACTTGAATAACTGCTTGATCCCTTAGATTAGGTGGGACATCTGGAATGGACATTTTTTTTTACTATAGAGGGGGTTGATGAAAGGGGATTTTGTAACCTCCGGATATGACAGTACCCATTTGTCTCTTGTTATATTTTGCCAGGCTTTTGGGTACAGGGAATGTCTTCCCCCGACTGCCTCCAGTGGTGAGCAGTTGGGCAACCCGTCTGGGATGCTGGAAGGATTTGGCAGAGAAAGTTTCTCTGTCACACTGATTTTGCAGTCCCCCTCTGCCAAGAGGGCGGCGTCTGCCATTGTTGTTTCCCCCCCTGCCCCTGGGGGAATAATCACCACGTGTCAGGCAAGGGTCCCTGGGACTTACGAAACCACATCTTTCCACCCTTCTGACCCTTGGGACAAGGTCTGTTAGGAGTGGAAAAATGGACTCCCACAGCAGAGAGAGTCTTGCCTTCCTGCTCACACCTGGAAAGCGTGTCTTTCACCTGAGGCCCAAAAAGTAAGGAGCCAAAGGGAGCATTTGTGAAGTAAGTCCGAAAGGGTTCCGCAAATTGACACAGATGCAGCCAAACATGTCCCCTGAGAGACACCCCTGTACCTGCAGCTCTGCTCGCTCCATCGGCTGCCTAGGAAATCAGCCTCATGGAGGAGTTGAATATAGAATTAAGAGTCACAAGCTGGGAAGCTATCTTGGCTGATGCTTCCTTAGCTGTATGATCTTGTAGGGTATCTCCAAGCTCTTTTAGGAGATCCCTTTGAAGTTGTGTGACATGAGAGAATTCAGACACCTCATTGAGAAGGTCACTGAGGAAAATATTCGCTTCCCATTTCTGTCCATCGTCCTAGACTCTTTGGTGGATGGACAGAAAGTTTCTGCTCTTTCTTGGTGGCTGCTGCTACCACCATGGCATCAACTGGCACACTTTTAGAGAGAAACTGTTTGTCCTGGGGGGCTGTTACGAACTTATTTGGTCGCCTCGAAGTAGGTTCCACAGAATCCGGAGTGGACCAAGCCTTTCGAGCCACTACAGACATGAGTGGATCGAAAGGTGGAGATGCCCAGGAGGTGGAGGGTCAGGAACCAAATGCCACCAGGTATACAGACTCGTCCTCGGTAGGGGCTAGGTAAGACCAGCCACCCCTCTGCCTAAGCATTTCAAGCATGTCCAGAAAGGAAACCTCTTCAGAGGGGGACCTGGGGGACCCTTCCGATTCATCCAGGTCTGTATCTGAGGTGACAGACTCAGGGGAGTCAAGGTGCTTCCTCTTGCACTTCCTCTTCTGAGGAGGCACCTCTGAGTGATCAGGGGAGGCCTCTGAAGAAGAGGGGTCACCCAATGGGGTGTCCTGGGGCATAGGGTCCCTATGCTTCTGAGCCTGAGGAGTAGCAGAGTTCGAGATCAAGAGGAGTGGGATGAAGAGCGATGACTGCATTCACTTCCTAATAAGGGTGACTGTGGCACCGAGTGGATCGGCTCCAAAGGAGGAGACCTTGCTCGCTTGGGGCTCCGAGATGGCTCCGAGGTAGCAGTTGGAGCTGAGGGAGGAGATGAGTTGTCAATGCTAGTTGGTACAGACAAGCTTGGTTTTTCAAGCCCAGGAGTCTGTTCAGAGGATGGAGCAGACGGCTTGACAGACTTAAAGGATTTCACTGGCTGAGAACCTTTAGCTGGGGAATCCTGTGCTTTCAATAATCCTCAAAGGTTTTGTTTTTGCGCTCCTGCAGGACCCTTGGATTAAATGCACGACAGACAAAGTACAGTTTTGTACCTACCATAAATGTAGATGCTCGAGTGTATACCCTGCTGCAGTCATCACACTTGGGGTTATCCTGCTGTCAGGCGGTCCCGCAGTCGGCCAGAATTCCAAAGTCTTGGTCTGGCGTCGGTTGCTGTCGCTTCTTCCCTAACGTCAGAGCGCCAGGGGTATATCAGAGGCATCCAACGCCATTTTCTTCAGTTTTTTTTGCCCCAGATGTCAGGTGCCCCTAATAGGTAGGCAAAAATATATGTATGTATATATAAAAAAAAATAAACAAAACCCTTAGGCACAAGCAAATACACCACAGAGGTTGTAGAGAATAGAGATAAGTTCAGCTGGTTTTAGAGGGGATGGAGGGAGGGCAACCTGGACTGCAGCAGGGTATACACTCAAACATCTACATTTATGGTAGGTACAAAACTGTACTATGTTCATCGTGTTACCCTGCTGCAGTCATCACACTTGGGTAGAATCCCAAAGCTAAGGATGGGCGGAGGAGTCAAACAGGGTTAGAGGGGGCTAGAAGGCCCTGTAAAACTTTAGTGGCAAAGCCCGCCCTGGTCTTAGAGTAAAGTGGTAAGTGATAATGTTTGAAGGTGTGTACTGAACTCCAAGTTGCAGCTTTCAGAATATCCTTGGTTGGTACCCCCCTGAGGAAGGCTGTAGATGTAGCTGTTGCCCTGGTAGAGTGGGGCCTTATGGTAGCAGGAACTGGTTTTCCATGGTGGGTGTAGCAAAAACGTATGCAATGTCCTATCCATTTGGAAATGGTTTGCTTTGAGATATCCTTTCCTTGTGATGCTGTAGCATAGGATACAAGAAGCTGGTCAGATTTTCTGAAAACCTTAGTTTTATCCAAGTAGTAATGTAGCTGTCTGTGAATGTCCAAGGAATGCAGGAGTCTTTCTCCTTTGTTCTGTGGATTTGGAAAGAAGGTGGGTAAATAGATGGTTTGATTTAGGGCCACACTGGATACAACCTTAGGCATAAAGGAGGGGTTAGTTCGTAGAGAAACCCTGTCTTGATGAAAAATGAGGAAAGGCTCTACTGCCATTAGTGCCTGAAGCTCTGAAACTCTTCTAGCTGAAGTGATTGCTAGCAGCAGGGCAGTCTTCCATGATATAAAACTTTAGGTCAGCTGAGAAAGCTGGTTCAAAAGGAGGTAGCTTGAGTTTTTCCAGAACAAAATTGAGGTCCCAAGTAGGTGTTGGTGCTCTTCTGGGAGGCCTAATGTTCTTGGCCCCTCTGAGAAACTGCCTTAAGAGTGGATGTAAAAATAAGGGAGGATCCGTGTTGTAGTGAGCAGAAATAGCGGAGGCGTGGATTTTAATAGATGAAAAAGAAAGCTCTTTGTGTAACATCTCCGTTAGATGTTGCAGAATCTGAGGTATGTCAGGCTGAAGGGTATTTTGGCCTTTAGCTTGGTTCCAGGCGCAAAACCTTTTCCATTTGTCTGAGTAGGCTTTCCTGGTGCTGGGCCTCCTGGCCTCCAGAATAAATTCCATAACAGCTTGAGAGAGAGGAGCTGGCTGGTTGCTTAGGTGATTTGTCATGCAGCCAAGTTTAAGGTTTTGAGCTGGCTGTGTAGAATCAGATTGTCTTGCTGTGTGAGCAGGTGGGTAATTTGTGGTAGAATCCATGGTGGGCCATGGGCCATATTCCTTAATAATGGGTACCAGTGCTGGCGTGGCCAGTCTGGAGCAATGAGTATCATTCGGGGTCTCTCCATCCTGACTTTCAGTAGCACCTTTGTGAGAAGGGGCAGTGGAGGAAAGGCATATACTGTTAGCATTTTCCAAATGAATGAGTGCGCGTCCACTTTCCAAGCTTGTTGGTGAAAAGTCCTTGTGCAAAACTTTGTTAGCTGATAGTTTTGAGGGCTGGCAAACAGGTCTATGTCTGGAAGCCCCCACTTTTGAGTTATCATTGCGAATACTTGTGGATCCAGTTTCCATTCGTGGGGATCCATGATATTTCTGCTTAGGTCGTCTGCCAATATGTTCTTTTTTCCTGGCAAGAATTGAGCTTGTAATTGAACTTGGTAAGCCAGTGCTGTGTTCCACACGGTCATTGCTTGCCTGCATAGAGGGTAGGAGTGTGTACCCCCTTGTTTGTTTATGTACCACATTACTGTGGTGTTGTCTGTCCTTATTGGATGCAAGAGGTCCTTGAAGGCAGTCAGAGCATTTTGTACAGCTAGCATTTCATTTTGATTGATGTGCAGATTCCTTTGATCTGCTGTCCATAAGCCTTGAACGCATTGTCCTGCCATGTGTGCCCCCCCAGGCATAGTCCAATGCATCTGTCATAGTTTGCCTGGCTGCGGGTAGGGTGAAAGACTGACCCTTGTTGAGGTGACAGGCCTGTGACCACCATAGAAACTCCTGTTGAAGGCAGGGAATGAGAGTTATCATTGTTTCTAAGCTGTGACTGTGTTGAGTCCATACGCCTTTTAGGTACCATTGTAATTTCCTCATATGCAGTTTAGCAAATGGTATTAGTAGTATGCAAGATGCCATGAAGCCCAAGGCCTGCAGAATTTTTCTTGCAGGGAGTTGGGTCTTTGTTGCCATTGTTCTTAAGTATTGAGTTAATTGTAGTGGTTTGTCTGGCGTCAAGTAAGCCATCTGGGCCATTGTATTCAAGCTGGCACCCAGGAATGTCATAGTTTGTGAGGACACTAGTTTTGATTTCTGTTCATTTACTGTGTACCCTAGTCAACTTAGAAGATGTCTCACAAAAGCCAGGTGTTGTAAGAGAATGTCCTTGCTTTCTGCTTGTATGACATAGTCATCCAGGTATGGGTATATTTGAATTCCCCTCTGTCTGCAGTATGCGATTACTGGTGCCAGGCATTTTGTGAAGACCCTGGGCGCAGTAGATAAGCCAAAGGGCAGTGCAGAGAATTGGTAATCGATTGAACCTGCAATAAAACTGAGGTATCTTCTGCAATTTTGTCTGATAGGGACATGCAGGTATGCCTCCTTGAGGTCCCTTACTAGCCAAGCTTTCTTGCCCAACATGGGAAGAAGCTGTTGTAGTGTTAGCATCTTGGATTTGGGTACTTGCAAGAAAGTGTTTAAAATTGAAAGGTCCAGAATGGGTCTCCAAGCATTGTCCTTTCTGGGGACTAGAAAAAGCCTTGAGTAAAATCCTTGGCCTTGCTCCTGTGTAGGTACCAGTTGGACGGCTTTCATGTCCATGAGAGCTGTAATTTGTTTTTGTGCCTCTGCCCATTGATTTTGTGGCAGGTTTGGCATTCCTTTTATCCTTGGCAAGGTGTGGAAATGGAATCTGTATCCGTGTGAGATAATGTCTAGGACCCATTTGTCCTTTGTGACTATGCACCAGTTGTCTGTAAAAAGTGCTAATTTTCCTCCCAAGGGAGTTGCCAAGAGGGCATTGCTTGGCAGTTTGATGTTTAAGTCATTGTGTTTGCCTTCTAGTGGTTTGGGACCTGTCTTCTCCTCCTTTCTGTGTTGCAGTGCCCCATTGGCGAGGTTTGTAAGAGATTTGTGCTTGTCCTCTGCCCCCTTGGGTGCCTGTATTTACCCCTCTGTGGCCTGTCAGAAGCTGGAAAGGACCAATTTTTTGTTGGCCAATTTCTGCTGAAGCGTGGGGGCTGTACCCGTAAGAAATCTTTGACCGTCTGCATAGATTTGGTCTTATCCTCCATTTTCTTTAAAACCTCCTCTGCTTTAACCCCAAATAAAACATCCTGCTGTAAGGGCACATCCAGTAACTTTGCTTTAACATGATCAGGCAGAGATTGTTCCTTTAACCAAGCATGCCTACATATAACAGACCCAGTAACAGCTGCTCTGGAGGAAGCTTCCAAGGCATCAAATCCACATTGTAAAGTACGTTTGCCCACCTGTTCAGCTGCATGCAACAGATCCTGCATTTCCTTGAATTCAGACTGTTGTGGGTGCGTGCTCATCTTTTGTTTTATTTGAGACATTAGGAATTGCTGGTATTTACGCATGTGAAATTGACAATTTAATGCTCTCATAGCTAGAGTAGTAGAGGTGTAAACCTTCTTCCCCCACCTGCCTAGTGCTCTGGAGTCCCTTTCCGAAGGTACAGGATTTTTAGCCATAGAAGCCTTAGCCCCTTTGGGACCCTGGAAGATTGTCTCTGGATCAACAGCAGGGCTTTTGTAAATGAATTTGTGAGAGTCAGGCAACTCTATAGTATCTATCTGGTTTGGCTGGAGCAGGAGGCAGATAATCTGGATTTAAACTAGATTCTAAGAAAACATCTACTATGTCCAAATCAGGGGGGAGAGCAAGTGGTCTGGGCTGGGGAAGTAAGAAAAACTCCCGGAGCCTTTTCTCTGAGTCAGAGTAGTCCTGACCTTCCCAGTGGAAATCTTCCCTCATGGTGTGTAAGGTTTCCCCAAAGTAGTAGTCTTCAGGGGGAGAAGCTGAGGGAATTGTGTCTTCAGCATCAGAATCTTCATAAGGGGGAAAGGAGTAATCTTGTTCCTCAGAGGAGCCTGAGGAAACAGACACCTGATCAGAGGAGGCATAATCCTCCTCTTGTCTAGGCCTTTTGTCGCGGGGGGTGGGGTTGGGATCCCCTGATCAAAGAAATCAAATCTTCAGCCATTTTAAGCATCTGTTTCTTAGGCATAGGGCCTTGACCTGGAGACTGAAGTGTAGGCTTTTTTGGTTTTAGAGGAGTCTTAAGCTTAGCATAAGATTTTATGGTGAGGGTAGTCGGTCTGAAGACACCTTCAGAAATCGAAGGAGTTTCTGCAGCACCAGTTTCCCCTACTGCGATGTCGTCGGTTGGGCCTAAGAAAAAAGGCTGCGTCGGCCTAGAAATCTCTGCTGGGGGATCCGATGCGGCCTGGGGATCCAATTCAGCAGTAGCCAGGGGCTGGCATAGGCGCCTCACTGAAAACCGGAGAACCGGCGACAGGGCCAGCCGAGGCCTCGGAGTCTGGCTTGGATCTAGGCTGCCTGTCCCTATCCTTGCGATTTTTATGCACGTCGGTATTAGGTTGCTCTGATGGCATAGTGTAATTAAATTTTCAACCGAAGTAGTGTCGTGCGAAATCAAAGCAACGCTTTATAGTTCGCTTATTGAACCTAGCACAAAACCGACAACCAGTGACGTCGTGGTCTGGGCCTACGCAAGGTATACAAAAAGAATGAAAATCCTTATGAGGTATTTGCTTCCCACAAGAAATGCAATTGTTAACTTTTTCTGACATCGGACTGAGGCAAGAAAAAGTTCCCCAACGGGGTACTTAGCTTTGAAGACTTCGGACTGAAACTTGACTCGAAAATCTCAGGCGTCGGCCGACCAGCACTTGCAAACTGCTTCTGCTTCAGGCACCGCGTGGAAAGAAAGACTGGGGAAAATGGCGTCGGATGCCTCTGATATACCCCTGGTGCTCTGACGTCAGGGAAGAAGTGACAGCAACCGATGCAGGACCAAGACTTTGGAATTCTGGCCGACTGCGGGACCGCCTGACGACAGGATAACCCCAAGTTTGATGATTGCAGCAGGGTAACACGATGAACATCAGGATCCTGCAGGTGCACAGCCCCTAAACAACAAACACAGCTAGCGTGCCCATCTGTCAGACATTTTCTGACAGCATGAATCACACTTTTTGAAGCCAGAAACTTTGGCCACTTTAGACATCTTACGCAACTAAAAAACTTTTTTTTTTTTTTGTTACAGTTGAGGGACAAAGGACAGCCTCTAATTTAAATGGCAGTCCTCAGTGGGGGGGGGGGGGGGGGGGGTGATCTCTAATTTAAACGAGTTCAGAGGAAATAGAAGGCCTGAGAGATATGAAGCGACGGCCAACAAAGCTACAACACACAAGAAGCAATGAGGGATAAATTACTATATCTAGACAAAAACTTAAATTTTTAAGAATAAACAATTATAATCAGAAAAAAAACTATACTAAGCCTAAGCCAGTAAAAAAGCAACCTCTCAGCTGATGTGGCAAATGAGATCTGGGTTGCTGACGCTGGGCATTCTGGGATAAGGATTAGCCTTGAGCCAGTAAATAGCTCTCGAGCTATAGAAGTAGGCATTGTCGGAGCAGAGGATCGGCTCCGAACCCAAACAGCAAGAACGAAGGTGAGATGTGACAACTTAACACATACTGTTCCCTAGGCCTCTTAAGAGGAGTAGATGAAGGGGTAGCTGGAATAGAACCCCCTTGAGGAGGTTACAAAGTCATAAGGCATTAAACAAACCTTAAGAGAAATTCTGCCATTCACTCTCAGGGTCCTTAGCAGCAGGAGAAACAGTATTGTAATTGCTTTCTATGTCAACAAGGGGCCAAACTCCCATCTGAAAATGGAAGTACAGTTGTGCAAAAATCTTATAATGGTAGATGTCCTTCCCTTCACTGTTACAGTAGTCTTTACATTTGGGATTCCCTGCCTAGGGCAGCCCGACGTCTGGCCAGTATACTAAAGCTTTAGGTTGCTTTAAGGTACGCATGTGTCACACGTATGCTCCTTGTGTAGCATAAGGCATACAGTTGACGTCTGGATGTACCATCCTCATAAATGAATGCCCCAGCATAAGGCCAGTCAAAGGAAAACCAAGTAGTAATCAAGTAAATCCAGAAGAGAGATGGACTCGGGGGGGGGGGGGGGGGGGGGGGTTAATACTTCAACAGTGAAGGGAAGGACATCTACCCTTTTAGTAAGATTTTATACAACTGCACTATGTCCTCATATACATTTTGTAGTATATTTTACATTTGGGTAAGTGCCAAAGCTCAAGAAGGAACTTGGGAAGAGCTCTCTAGGAAGCCATTATGGAAGGCTCTAGCAAAACCAGTGCTAACTCTGGAGACTCCATCCAACGTGTAGTGCCTGGTATGCACAGAAGTCCTGGTAGCTGCCTCACGAAAAGCGTTAGTACCCAAATCCTTGAAAAAAAGCACCAGAATAAGCCACAGCTCTAGTAGAAAGAGCCTTTAAAGAATAAGGAATACTCTTACCATGAAAAGAACAAAAAGAAATAGCTTTTGAAATCCAAGAAGAAACTGTCTGCTGGGATACAGCTAATCCCAAGGACCTAGGATGAAAGGAAAACAAACAGCTGATTACATTTCCTAACAGTGTTAGTGATATCCAAATAAAATCGGAGTTGTTTATGCACATCTAATGTGTGCAGCACCCTTCTCACTAGCAGAATGTGTAGAAGGGAAAAAGTGGGAAAATGAACAGACTAAGGGACAATTCATTCACCACCCTAGGGATAAAAGGAGGATTTGTATGCAAGGACACCCTGTTCTTATGAAACACCAAAAAAGGACAAGCCATAAGGGCTTGAAGCTCACCATTCTGGTAGAAGTAAGGGACAACTTGAAGTACAGTCTTTTAAGAGCAATGTTGCAAGGAAGCTGAAGCAAGCAGGCTCAAAAGGAGCCTGAATCAATTTTTCCAAAACAAAATTAGGATCCTAGGGAGGAGGAACAAGCTTCCTGGGAGGCCTAATATGAAGAAAGTACAGTTTTGTACCTACCATAAATGTAGATGTTCGAGTGGTTATGGTGCTGCAGTCATCACATTTGGGTTATCCTGCCATCAGGCGGTCCCACAGTCGGCCTGAATTCCAAAGCCTTGGTCCAGCTTCGGTTGTCATCGCTTCTTCCCTGACGTCACTGCGGCAGGGGTATATAAAAGAGGCAGCCAACGCCATTTTCTTCAATTTTTCTTGCCCCAGATGTCAGGTGCCCCAAACTAAAAAGGCAAAATAAGCAGCTTGCAAAACATACCTTGATGCAAAACAATGGTACTAGTTGTAAGCAAATCCACCATATAGACATGCATCCCAAAGGTTGAAGTACATGGAGGTATAAGAAAAGCCTTGTTAGGTAGAGGGGATGGAGGGAGGGTAACCTGGACTGCAGCAGCATACCCACTCGAACATCTACATTTATGGTAGGTACAAAACTGTAACTATGTTCATCGTGCTATGCTGCTGCAGTCATCACACTTGGGTAGAGTCCCAAAGCTATGGTTGGGTGGGTAGGAGCTAAACTGGGTTAGGTGCAGCTAAGATGCCCTGCAGAACTGCAGTAGCAAACCCAGCTCTGGTTTTTGAGTATAGAGGATGGTGGTAATGCTTGGTGAAGGTGTGCACTGAACTCCAGGTAGCTGCCTCCAGAATGTCCTTTGTTGGGACTCCTCGGAGGAAGGCTGCTGAGGTTGCTGTAGCCCTGGTAGAGTGAGACCTAATACTAGCAGACACTGCTTTCCCGTGGTGAGAGTAGCAAAAGCGGATGCAATGTGCTATCCATTTGGAGATGATCTGTTTTGAAATAGCCTTTCCTTCTGAGCCTGGTGCATAGGATACAAGGAGTTGGGTCAGATTTTCTGAAGGCCTTCGTCTTGTCCAAATAGTAACCTAACTGTCTGTGAATGTCCAAAGAGAGAAGGAGTCTCTCCTTTATTCTGTGGGTTTGGATAAAAGGTGGGCAAGTGTATGGTCTGATTGAGAGCCACACTGGATACTACCTTTGGCATGAAGGAAGGGTTGGTGCGTAAAGATACTCTGA